>NC_091129.1:147008614-147136114 GCF_040183065.1 Periplaneta americana | reverse complement strand
TAATGGAGTTCAGTTTAGTTCATGGCAATGCAGTACATGTTAGAACATGAGGTAACATAAGTTACATCTGTGATGCAATGTACAGGGACATCATTTTATTTTTACTTGCATTTTTATTGTACCTGCATTTCTGAATGTACTTCACTCTCACCCCTTCACTAATGTCCTTGCTTCCGTCAGACACACAAACTTACAGGCGCTGTTGCGTTCGAAGTCTTCAAGCAGTGAAGTAAACACTGCAGTGTATAGTGTGTTTCAGAAATATGGTTGCGTTTTCTATGAACTATATTAATAATATCGTACTAAAAATTATATTGAAGAAACGATAAATTCAATTTCAGAGGATATGATTCAAAATGTTTTTAATAATATGCGTAAAGAATTGAAGCCTGCATTGTAATGAACGGCAACCATTTTCAGAAACTTGTTTAACAATTCATATTAGCTTATTTTGAATTGAGGTGGCTAGAAGCAAAGGAATGCTAATGACATTTGTAATAACATGAGTTAAGTGCATCCAGTGTAAGCTAAAGTATCTAAAATTTTAGTGGCAAAGGGATATTTTAATCGCATCACACATTAAAATTTAAATAAAAATTTCACCGGTTTTACGAAAGCTTAAATATTTAATCCCCCTTTTCTCAAAAGTAACTTAAGTGCACATACAGCCCTTTACTTATGACCCCCTCAATTTAAATGCACTCTCTATATTGTATGTTAACAACAATAATTAATAGGCTAAATAAAGTAGACATTACATAACGAACATAGCCGCCTGAAAAGTTGAGTTTTTAGAAAAAAAATGTTACTACTCTACTGTATTTTGATAAATTCCGTAAAAGTGATAATCAAACTGAAAATCGTAATATCGTATTTCCCTACAACATAAATAGATACACTACTTTTCTCTCCTCCAATACCTAGTAAAATGATTTGTTTACATATTGCAGTAGTAACATCAAACTCCTGTAATGGAAGGGGGCAACAGTATTTCCGAGTATAGCCAGGTTAATGTTAAAAATGTTGGTAAAAATAAAGTTATGTCCCTGTATAAGTCGCTAAATTTTATTGCCGAAAGCTGACGTGCTGAATCACCGCTAGGCGGACTGTTACTTGCCCATGTCACTTTTCGAACGGCGCTGTAATAAGCGAAACCTCTTTCCAGGCGTAAACTGCTTACTTTGTTACGTGCTGGCATCTAAAATTCACTTTTCTTGAAGATTCTTTTTCATCCTTCTAGAAATTGATTCAGCATAGTCAAGTACGTATAAGATGCCTTCATTAACTGCAAGAAAATGGAAAGATAAACATGTAAAACAAGTTTAATAACAATATGCATTAAATATAGTGAAAATGCGCTGATTTGGGTAGATTCTTTTGTTTTTATGATGATGATGATGACGATGATGATGATGATGATGATGATGATGAATAAGAGTGACAGTGGAACGATTGAGAGGAACCTAGATTTTGTTTACCATAAGTACAGCTCCATCATCTCTGGGATTCGAACCCGTGTCCTAGTCATCATAAGCGGATTACGCCATCAAGGCGTCAAATATTCCGTTACACTCAAATACGGTCAGTATTGCAGTGATCACTAGTTAGTGCGTGAAAAATTGTATGCAATTCCAAACAAGTGCAAAAATAATAAATATTGCTTCAATGACTAAAGTCCCGTCGCTCTAATTTCCGGCAGCCAATCGCGTTGCAGGTCGGCTACATTTAAACGTGTGCGACTTGTGATTCGCTGATTCATTTCTTAAGGCTCGATAAACACTTAATATAATCACCCGCCATTTTAGCTCTTTAGTTGGCGTTCGCAGAAAGCACAAGAAGACGTTATTTTCCGCTCAATTATTTGCTGAATTACATTGCGTTTGATTTATTATCATAGGAGTTACGACATGATACTGTTTAACGGTGTTGCAAATAGATTCCTCGTATGGTAGCTCGGCAACGTAAGAACAAAAATGGCGAATGATAATACCTACCTAGACTTTATAGAGCCTTCACTTTGTAAGACGTAAGCAAAGAGGCGGAGTCACGCCGGAAATAACAGCGTCGGGACTATAGGTACCTACATCCAATGTATAAATCAAAAAGAGGTAATAGTTCTATCGTCCCATCCCCAGATGAATAATATATAATCACCTCGGCGAACAAAGGCATGGAAAGCTGGCCGAAGTGACCAGTTGTGAGGTACACGGGCTTCTGTCCCCTCATGATGACCAGCTGCACCATGCTCTTCACTTCGGGCGGCATGTCGTACCAGCCGCAGTCGTAAGCGGCATTGTGCACCTCGACGCTCTGCAAATAAGTTTATTATACCTGCTGCTGCTGCTTGAGAATTAGTAGATTTTAACAAGATTATCCCTGCTGAAGCTTGGGTGTTTACTTGCCTGAGAGATTAGATTATTTCCGAACCAGCAGAATAGTCCCAACTCGAACACGGCCGTGACGAGATGTGAAAACATTTGGAAAAACTTGATGTTGGTCGGGGACATCTGTGACAAAGAATCGCACATCTCAGTGACAAGCTGCGGGAATATCTAGAACATTTTTGTATTGTTCAGGGACATTTGTGGTAGAGAGAAGGAAATAAACTTTCTTAGTAACGAGATGTGAAAACATTTGAAAAGAAAATGATATTCCAGAACTTCTGTGAAAATTAATTCAGACTTCTTCGATAAGGACAATAAAAAACATACTTAATTTTCCTGATTTATGAGTAAGGGTTAATTTTTAATTACAGATATTTAATTATGTAACAGATAAGCGAGTTTAAGAGGAGAAACTTTTTGAAAGGCGCGCTGTTAGATCTTAGGCTTTCCAAGCTATACACTTGAGTTCAAAGTAGCATTTCATATACCAAATCGAAAGCGCAGTAAAAGGATTTAATAAAAAAAACTTACAGAGTGGCACAATTTCTTTAAAAATTCTTAATTAGTTCATTACACAATCTCGGAGATTCGTGCCTCAATTATACAGATTGCTTTGTGTTATTAAATGGAAACGAAAAATCTCATATAAGAGGAGTAGATAAGCAGCGAAGAGTGAAGTATATGTAGATGAGAAAACATTAGTTATCTAACGACAATGCATCAACTAACGCTTTAGCGTCGCTGGAATTGGTAATAGTGATATGGCACAGTATTTGGTGAGATGAGGCCAAGATTTCATAATGAGAATACCTGACATTCACCCAGATGTGGAAATCCTTGGAAAAAAACACAATTAGATAATCAACCCAAACAACAATTGAACTCACGCCCGAGCGCAGTTCCGGATCAGCAGAAATTGTCCCTACCGTCTGTGCTATGCCGGTGGCTGAGGAAGTAGCATAGGTAAGGAGGCACAATGAACACGTAGTAAGAAAAATAAATCAAATATGAGCAAGATTAATAAAATTACTTGATACGTGGATAACAAACCAGAGATGGTCGATAAGATCGAATCTGAAACTGCAATAGTAGTCGGGATGTGCATACCTGAACTATATACAGATGATCTGATTTTGATATCTCGGTCATTTAATGGACTGCAACAGGAACTTTACTGCTTAGAGCAGAGGTCTCCAAAAAGCGTATCGTCATTCGTGCTCTCGATGCTGCCCGCCGAACACACTGTGCTTTAAGGCTAGAAAAGGGGAAGAGACTCGTACCTCAACAGATGGGAGCGATCAGTGGGGGATCGCGGAACGGTCTGCTTAAGTTTACAAATAATAACATCAAAAGAATAAGAAATATCATACGTTTGTATATTATTTTGACATACTATGAAGCTGGAGCCCCGTCTGTTGCTATTGACACAAGCCATTGCAAATTCAACCTCTTCTGTTCTATGGTGCCTTTCAGTGCCTGGAAAAGATCTTCTCCAGTTGTATTTTGTAATTACATCTAGAAGACATTCAGACACAATTTAATTTTCTTAAACTTTGACTTTGTTCTGGTCATAGTATTTTAGTAACGTCCTGTATGCACGATTTTAGAAATGATTCTTCTGTAAAGGGTTTCATTGATTTTCCAGTATTCCAAGCTAAAGCAATGCTAGCAAAAAGCTTTTTTTTTTTTTTTTTTTTTTTTTTTTTTTTAAGACTGAGGACACGTGTGTGATTTGTGTTTGTATTTTCTTGTTTTATATTTATCAAAATATTTGTAGGCCTACGCATTTCGCCTAAAATTAAACGAAAAACTATATGTTAGTCATGCGGAACTGAGTGTAAACGTTTTGTAATATACTGATTATTATGTATAACCAACAGTTATACAGATAGCCTCAAAATAAATTATTTTCACATGTCCAACATGCCTGTAATTGTATGATATTCTTTGTGAAGAGTCGAGTATTGTCGTCGCATGTTGAATTTTAACACACCCTTAAGAGGGAACCCAAGAGATGGAGCTTAATCTGAGACGATTCTAACCGGCGTCGGGGTTGTATCCGGCGTGGCTTAGTGGATAAAGCATCAGCACGTAGAGCTAAAAACCCGGGTTCAAATCCCGGCGCCGAAGAGAATTTTTCTCCGTTCCATCACTCTTTCATCATACACCCTTAAGAATTTTCGAACAAATTAAGCATTTCACATTCTCCCTACTAACTAAAAAAAAAGTCTCTTCCTATTCTTCCTTGAATGTACTACGTCCATGATTAGAAGACATTGTGAAAAGGTGGAACACGCCGACCAACACAATAATAATGGCAGTCCGCCACTGCTCTTCGTTTTCGCATAAACATTGAGTACAGTACAGGTGGAGATGGGTGAGGCGGAGCGCGCTCATTACGTACTGGCTTCGGTTCCGTTCAGGGGCTTACTCGCGAGTACGCTTTTGGAGACGTCTGGCTTAGAGAGTTACTGTAGTCAATGGGGCATGACTGTTAATACAGACAAGATCAAGACAATTACCGGTACTTTAGAAAATGGGTCTGTATATAGCAGGGATGAGACATGGACATACACTAGGCACATATTGGAAAATGTGAAACATTTTATATACTTAAGGGCAACTTAATCAAATATAAATGACACTCGGGAGGAAATTAAACGCAGAATAAATATGGGAAATGTGTGTTATTATTCGGTTGAGAAGCTTTTATCATCTAGTCTGCTGTAAAAAAATCTGAAAGTTAGAATTTATAAAACAGTTATATTACCGGTTGTTCTGTATGGTTGTGAAACTTGGACTCTCACTCTGAGAGAGGAACATAGGTTAAGGGTGTTTAAGAATAAGGTTCTTAGGAAAATATTTGGGGCTAAGCGGGATGAAGTTAAAGGAGAATGGAGAAAGTTACACAACGCAGAACTGCACGCATTTTATTCTTCACCTGACATAATTAGGAACATTAAATCCAGACGTTTGAGATGGGCAGGGCATGTAGCACGTATGGGCGAATCAAGAAATGCATATAGAGTGTTAGTTGGGAGACCGGAGGGAAAAAGACCTTTGGGGAGGCCGAGACGTAGATGGGAAGATAATATTAAATGGATTTGAGGGAGGTGGGATATGATGATAGAGACTGGATTAATCTTGCACAGGATAGGAACCGATGGCGGGCTTATGTGAGGGCGGCAATGAACATTCGGGTTCCTTAAAAGCCATTTGTAAGTAAGTAAGGGCGACTTAATCAATGAATGATAGACGGACTAAGTATATTGACATAACGAAACGCAAATGTGGGATAAAGGGCTGGGAAATATTGAAATTGATCACAGAAGTGCCAGATATTTCTGCAGTAACATTGGAGCTAGTATACCGGTCTATGATAAGGTCATCTATGTTGTATGGGGCGGAATTTGGCCTTGGTAAATGCGGGAAATTTGAATAAGATACAAACGGAGTTCCTAAAACGAATATTTGGCATTGGAAGAAGCACAAATAATTGCGGGGTGTTAAAGGATTGGACTTCGAAACGAATCAATTCACATGAAAGTCAGGGTAATAAAATACTGGTTAAGAATTATATTTAGGGAACAATCGCTTTTACGAGCGATTTGTTACAGAGTTCACACAAGATAGGAGTGGGACAAAGGATGGGTTTATAAACTGCAGAGAGGACTGCATCATATAGAAATGGGTTCGGTGTGGGGAAAAAGAAGCAAATAGGCTAATAGAAGAAATGTATGGCATAATGTGATGATGCGTCTAATTGATATCGAGAGGCAAGAGATTGAGCTGCAATGTTCGGAAAAATCCTCACTGCATTTGCAATCGGACCTCATTCATAATTGGGGGAGGAGTGAGTATATAAATTCTTGTAGCAAATATAGTACTGTCCAAATTTCACGAGAGGATCCCTACGAGGGGAGTATGGTCCTTCCGGGATAAGAGGAGAGAGCAAGCCAAGTAACTCAGCGTTCTTGAAGGAGTAGGTGGATGAGGGTGATGTCATTGGCCGGCTGGGACAAACAAGGCTCAGTCAATGGCCGGTCGGTTCCGTGTCGGGGATAGGTTATAAGAGTGGAGGGAATACTTGCATTCCTTGCTCGTATCTTCTCGTGAAATGCGGACAGGAGAGAGGGGTTTGGCGTGGATAAGATTGGATGCATGGAGGTCATAAAATTGTCACCGAAAAAGGAGACCGCATTTGTCCATTACGTGTGGAAAATGAGTAATGGAGACACATTCAAGCTCATTGTAAAGAAACAGAACATCACCGAAGAAAATATCTACTACTCTCGATGCTAGGTCGAAATAGGGGTTCGCTTGCATGTCTTGACCTCATGGGGAATAGAGAATGCGAACAAAAGATTGGATTGTTTTTCTTCAAAGCGAGACAGTTTAGAACATCAGCTGTTGCAGTTTATGATACGAACTGACGAAGGGATAATGCTAACTACTTAATTATACAGAGTGTTTCCGAGGTGGCGTTACAAACTTTCAGGGATGATGGCGAAGGGCACATGTATCAATTTGAGATAAGGGACTCTGATCCGGAAATGACCGAATCGAAAGTTACAAGCAAAAAAAGGTTCTGTGGAAATGAAATAATTTTATTCCTCTGTATACCATATTTATGTGTATTTATCTGTACATCTTACACATACTGTATTCATCTGATGTTGTTTACGTTGTCTATTTACAGTATTCCATTCAGTGTGCTGTCTGATGGATGGGGACAGGAAACTACACTAAAGCAATGCAGACAGCGTAATGTGTAATGGACATGGTCGGTCCTGGTCTGTAGACAGCAGTGTTTAAGTTGTAGTGTCCAGTCGATCAGTCCTAGTGAAATGGAGAAGTACACGAGAGCGGAATATGCAAACCTGATTTTCGAATACGGATGAGCTAATGGGAACAGTAGACAAGCTCACAGATTGTATCGGGGCAAGTACCCACGTAGGAGACATCCGGCCCATACCATTTTTCCACGACTGTTGCAAAAGTTAAGGGAAGGAGGGCACGTGGTGCCAAATTACAATTCCATTTCCACACAACTATTTTTGCTTATAACTTTCGACTCAGTCATTTCCGGACCAGGGTTCCTTATCTCAAATTGATACATGTGCCCTTCGCCATCATCCCTGAAAGTTTGTAACATCACCTCGGAAACACACTGTATACCTTTATGTCTGTCAGTTAGGTTAGGGTATATGATATAATAATGTGTTGTGTATGTACCACTTGCATATTAATCTGTATGTTTCATGGAGAGTAGTTGAATTTTAATCATATGTGAGGGGGCACAACCTACAAAGTAGGTTTTTTTGCAAAGCACGTACGGTCAAAATACGCGTGCACTGGATTGAAGGGCAAATTCTATTAGTTAATGCATTTGTATGTATAATTACTGAATATATCCACATTTATCTATCTCTTTCTATCTGATAAATGTGTAAGATAAACTCACAAGCATCATCTGGAATCCCAGCATGCAAGTGATGAGAGAAGCAGTGAGCAGTTCCATGAACAGCAGAGGGCTTAAAATTGCATCAAGTTCGCTGGAGTACCTGGAATGAAATATAATAATAATAATAGTAATAATAATAATAATAATAATAACAATAGTTAACCGTAGCGTTAGTCCTTCAAGCGCCCAGATCGACCAGCCGGCTGCTGGCCTCACGTCCACATGGCGAAACAGAGGTGGACGATCATCCAACAATAATGGACATCGTGTGGCTAGACGATTATTCTCCCATCCGTTATGACTGGCTTTCGTAACCGGATTCTTTTACCTATCGTATAACTCCCCAAGTGTATTATAATGCTGGGTGGACACCGGTCCCATACCTGGCCGAAATTTCACGAGAAAATTTCTTCTCTCATGAGGACTCGAACCAGTGAGCATTCCGTAACGCGAGTGCTAGACAGCATGGCTTAGACCACGACGCCACGGCACGGCACGGCACCTTCTTGTTTTAGTATTGTATTTAAAATATAGAACTTCAACATTTATTATTAAAATATTGGCGAAGAGGGAGAGCCCTATCAAATGTTTCTGAGGGGGCACTATAATTCTTATGGGGGCCTTGATTATGAGAGTTTCAATTTAAATATATAAAAATTTATCTTATGATCTGAACTTCTCTCCAATTTCAAACTTGAAAAAAGTTAAATAGATTCTGCATGAGAACATTATTGATATACAAGGTGTTAAAAAAGTCTTATATTTTGAGAGGAGGTAGTATTCATAAAAGCAAGGAAAATAAGTCGAATAGACATGTGTATTTATCGCATATTTTTATAATACGAATGACAAATTATAATTTCCTCTTAGTTATTGTTATTCTATTTATTTCTAAACAATGTTGTATCATTACGCTTTCACTAAATTGTAGATATATTTAAACAAATCCCTCGCTCTTACTGCTTTGAACGCAAAAATTTTTACGTAACGTAGTTGCCAGATTTGAGTTTACGAACTTGAACAATAACATGAGAATTTTATCTTTATAGACTGCATGACTGTAGAGATTCAAATCCGGCTGTTTGCGTTGAATCTTTAAGGGACAATAATATCTGATCCGGGACAGCCCTCGGGGTTCGATTCCCGCCTGTGCTGGATGGCTGGTTGAATTGATTTTTTTTCTCGAAGTTTTGCCCAACGGTAAGGTATTCCCATGGTGTATCCTCGGTCTCAGCTCACCAAATACTAGCTCGTATCACCAGTTCTGCCAACTTAAAGAATCTAGTAGTTGATGTTAAATGTTATGTTTTATTTAACGACGCTCGCAACTGCAGAGGTTATATCAGCGTCGCCGGATGTGCCGGAATTTTGTCCCGCAGGAATTCCTTTACTGCCAGTAAATCTACTGACATGAGCCTGTCGCATTTAAGCACACTTAAATGCCATCGACCTGGCCCGGGATCGAACCCGCAACCTTGGGCATAGGCCAGCGCTATACCAACTCGCCAACCAGGTCGAATCTAGTAGTTGATACAGCGTCATTAAATAACGACTAAAAATCGTGTCTTCCTTTTAAAAGGAGTGTACAAAACACGTGAAAAACCCTAACTCCCACAAAGTTACCAGATAGCTGTTCCTTGTTCCAAAGTTTGCTTGTGTTCTTTCAGCTGTTTCTGTAAGATAACGCCCTTAGACCACAAGTAGTGTCTGGAGAACAATGCAGAACACAAATTATAAAAATGAGAACCAGTATTTAGATCAACTTACTTTGTCTTTAAGTTCATCTTTAGCTTCACATTTAAAGCCAATATTAACCTACTTAGATATGACACACGGAGCAAGTTCCCTGCAATCAGCAAGCATCATGTTTAGGTATAGCAGGCATGTCAATTGATGCCCACAGGAGCAAGCGTGCGCTTTAGAGCCCAGGAGAGCCTGAGCGCTATACAGCGGAAAGGAAAGAGACAGACGAAAGAGGTGGTATATGCCGCTTGGTCGAGCTATATTCAGGGATGGCCAGCGCTGATTCAATAGATAAAGGGAAGAGAACTTATTAAAACTGTATCCATGTTAATTCTTAGATTTGCCTGAGAAGTATAGGTGCATTATAAGAATGTAAGTTTTAATTTTAATGCTCATTTTTCACAAGTTTGATATTTTTATTCAAAAGAAATATTTTCTCAACTTTTCGTATAGAAAAGTGAAATTTTCAGGTATAGGCCTATTTATTTAGTAGCCTTACAGAATGTTTTCGTAAATCTAATATGCGGTATATACGTAAGATTACTGAAGATAGTGTATTGAAAATTTTGAAAATATTCGCATGGAAATTGTTTGTAAGGAAATGAATTAACAAAGCAACTACTGTTACATCATAAGCAAAAGATACGTGCCCATGTGTTGTAAAAATGTCAGCTCTATAGCTTCAGCAGATTTCGAGAAAATAATTTAATATTCTGATGATAGGAAGTTGCTCACAAATATCACCGTAAAAGCATAATGCGATAAGAGTTTTGTTATGTAATATTAGTTACACTTAAAACATGTAACTTACAGTACCTAGGTAACTTTGCTTTGTACTGTAATATTGTTTTGATTAGTTTATTGATTACTTTTGTAAGGCTAAAGATACCATCAATATAAATTCCAACTTATTATGTCATACTCAATCTCTTTCTTTGGAATATTACTTTCTTTATGAATGATGTGTTTCATCCACTTAATAAAGTATACTATTATACTACTATGGAATTTAAGTGAATATTCCTTCTTAACTCTCTATTATGTTATTAAGATTTAAAACACAAGTGCAATATTAAGAAATCAGTGTTAGTACTTTTGTTTTACAGACAATATAGATAATATTAAACAGAAAGAAGCCATATAAAAATAACGACATGAAATTTCACGTTCCGTTTGAAGTTTGTGCACCACTGTTTTCTTAATCCAACAGGTTGCTTATTCATATACACAACCCTTCCTCTTTCCATACTTAGCGCTTGCTGCCCGCGCACGACGTCAAGGTCAGAAAAATGCGCTTGCTTTGACATCACTGAGGTAGAGCATGAAAGTCAAGGATTATTATAGACGTAAAAAATCGATCATATGGGAATGGTTATTTAAGAGTTGTTAATTCATTATAATTTAATACAAATTAATTTTATTTCCTAGAATACATATCTATAAGATACAAAATAAATAATCAACTAAAATAAATAAATAAATAAATAAATAAATAAATAAATAAATAAATAAATAAATAAATAAATAAATAAATAAATAAATAAATAAAATAATTAAATAAATAAATAAATAAAATAATTAAATAAATAAAATAATTAAATAAATAAAATAATTAAATATATAAATGAGTAAATAAATTAATTAAATATTACCTTAAAATCTCCAGCAATATCCTTAACATTTACGACGTTTTCAATATTTACTGTGTTAGAAATACTCAGACGTGAATGTGTTTGTGGCATAATGCCTTACTGTTACGCGGGGCCTTGGATTCTCGTCACAACAACAGACTACGTTGTACTGTTTTGCAGTTTCATTTAGACTCAAACGCATTCTAGTAAATCGGCATAACAGTGTGGTGAAATTGTTTACGAAATGCAGTCCCTTTTATTAAGTAAATGCTACTTATACTTACTCGAGGATATTTTGGTGATACTTAATGCATTCTTTCATGTATGTTGTGATGTGTTGACCTCCGTCTGTAGAACATTCCAGTTCCCAGCAAGTATCCATGTCTTCATCAGTGATACTCTTCTTCACACTCTTTCTTGACTCTACGACGTCAAATCCCGACATCCTCCCTTCAACCTTTGTTGAATTCTTCAATTGATCCTTTGCACGTCTTAGTGACAGACACAGCAGTTCAAACTGATAGCCTGTATACATGATGAGGACCATGTAGAAAGAGTTGATAGTGCCGATGATACAGCAACCTTCTACAAAGGTAGACGCCACTTGGTTCAAATACGTCAGCAAATTGTAGGGGTACTGCGCTGTGTCCATCGGGTACCAGGCCTTCCAGATGAGAAGTTTCCTATTTTCCAGCACTGTTGAGTTTTCAGGACGCGTCGTAAAGGCTAGAGTCGGCGGCGTCAAGATCATGATGGACGTTGTGCAACAAAGACTAAAGAAGTATAAAATCGTCGTCCACCTAGCTTTTTTCATAGCCCTTCTGATCAGAGATTTCTCTTCTTCGGTGAGCGATTTGCCATGGATGTAAAAATTGTCTTCCAATCTCGCAGTGAGTTTCGCTAACTGTTCCTTACGACGCACAAACGGCATTAACTTGCTACTGTGGAGAGCTTGACAGAAACAAAGTAAGACGCTTTCACAGTACTCCCCAAAGTTTTCTTCGGCGAATATCAAATGAAGGAAAATAGTAAGGGTAAAGAAAGAGAAAATTAAGAGAATAAGTTTCTCATAACAATGATATAAGAATTTTTTCAGTGGGTTTCCGCGAATGTCCCTCCACCAGATTCCTCCAAATCTTAGAAATTTAAGATTTAGAGATAAGATTGTTTTAGGGTCTACTTCATCTGACGTTGGAGTCTTGTTGCTGTCCATCTTGAAAGCTGTTTTAGAACTATACTACTGTGTCGTGCTGCGTTTTTTTTACTGCGACATTTTAAATAATTCATACTATGAATTCTTGCAAATGTATTTGTGTTATCACAAAGCTGGTTCCGTTCCTCGTGTTATTGGTAGGTTAGAGCTTGTTATCCGTTCATATATTATTTCTATAACATCTCTTGGCCTAGTTGTCTTCTTTTATTCTCTATAATAAGAAAAACTGTGGCGTCAAATGAATAACAAACACTTTGTAGTGAAACAGTTGTTATAGCACTGTAAATTGAAATAAAGCAATGGGCTACAACATTCTATTGCAATATTCAGAACCATGGGCTTGTTTGCTGTTTGATAGAGACATATATTCCGGATCAGCTTACTTAATACCGTAAGGTTGAAACATAACCATTTTTCCACTATTACTAAATATGCTAGTGGATTATAGTGATTTTTTAGCCCTCAGGTTGAATTTTCTTTTACCAACTTCGTTTCAAATTTCGGGTACTGACAAATACTACAACTGCCAGTTATTTTCTAACTGTTATTTTGGCAGCAATGATTTCGGTTTACAGTAAAGCAAACTGATGAAAATGCAAGTAAGTAAATACATTTTTTAGGTTAGGTCTCTTGAATCGTAAACTCATGTTTTCATGTTGCCTGACAAAATGAATTGTAATATTAGATCATACTAATCCTAATTACCAACATAATATGCGAGAAGTCCAGGAAGAAAATATACTATTTCATAAATAAATTATTGGACCATTTAGGAAACACCTCGCAACATAGAGATGAGATGTGGTCAATGAGTAAGACATTGTTATTGTTAACACTTTATTATTATTATTATTATTATTATTATTATTATTATTATTATTATTATTATTATTATTCCAGTACGTAGCATTGTGATTTTACCCTCTTTGGTGATATCTGGTATTAGTTGGCAACACTGAAGATACGGCCAAATTAGCCTTTTAGGAACTACCCTTATGTGATCCTCACTTTACCTACAGTCGAGTTCAATTATCTGGCAATCTGTATTATTCTTCTTGATCCGTTTGTGTGCGTAAGCGCGCCTTTTCATTCATTTTTAAACCCGATTTCTCGACTTTGAAAAAGAACTGTGAGAATGTTACGCTAATAATAAATTCGGAATGACAAGGACAGAAATTTACTTTACATAATTTGTCCATTTCGTTTCATTCATTATAATGAACTCATTACGAAAATAAATCTATGTTATGAAGTTGATCAAGAAGCCGTAATGTTGACAATATTCTTAATGCGCCGTTGTACCATACCAATAGTTCTTTTTTGCTTCTGAACTTTTAAAATGTTATTTTTAATTAAAAATGTATACTGGTACATTTGCAAATATTGATTTACAAGGAGAGGACACGCTCTGTATATCACCGAATTAAATAAGATTTTGTGACATGAAAGTACAGGGACATCATTTTATTTTTACTAACATTTTTAATATTAATCTGGCTATACCTTTCTATTAACGATTGCAACAGGAAACACCGTTTGCTACTCCTTCCATGACTGGAGTAGGTATAGGAGGGAAGAAAAGTAGTTCATCCATTTACGTAAACTAGGAAATATCGCAATTTTGAGTTTGATAATTTTCATTACGATTTTTGTTTAATCAAATTACAGTACAGTATTAACACTTAGTGTTTTTACTCACGAATTGAGCTATCCATGCGAACGTATTCATTATGCAGTGTATATTATACTGTCTACAGCACATTAGCGTACAATATAGAGAACGAAGTTAAATTGAAAAATAATCATAATATGGATATTTAAACACATTTTTGAAAATGGTGGCCGTTCATTTCGATACAGGCTTCAGTTCTTTTGTGCATATTATCACACTATAGACTATTGTACCTAATTCCAATTACCAGTTTCGTCCTTCGTACGAGTAACTCATGTTGAAATAATTCTTTACCTACTCTATAAAAGAGTACCTTACGTACTGTAAATTCAATCTTCACTTCTGCCCGATCCGAAAAGATAAAATTACTCAGAAATGCTATCTACTGTCCGTTCAAGTGGTTTTGTTGCAGGGTCGTAGAAAGGGGGGAGGGAATCACGTGACAGTTAATTGCTTAACGAGACCCTTTTATTTAAGTTATTTTAAATACTTGTGTAATATTACGTAGACGTCCAATTCCTAACAGAAATTGATGTTTTCAGAAAAGAGCTAAGACAGCCCAGCTACTAGACTTTCAAAGGGGCGAACAGAAGCAGGTGGGGGAAACCGGGATGCGACGTATGCAAACGGACGACAGTACCTGTGCGAAAATATGATTCAATATTGAAAGCTCTTTCGTCACTGGAAAACGCGAACATATTTCTGGAACGTACTGTACTCACTCAGTACTGCTTACGCGCCCTCGGCTCTGTATTGTGAACGGTTGGAAGTTTACTAGTAGAAGGGGTGGGAGTGAAGTACATTCAAAAACTCAGGTACAATAAAAATTGAAGTAAAAATAAAATGATGTCCCTGTACAAGACGTGCTGTTTAAAGTCATACCTGGTATGGGTGGCCAATGACCCCTCGTTTTGAAAATATTGGCTATTGTTTGTGACATACTTCCGTTAGGTGTCTAATAGGAAAACATTAGACTGTGTAACGGCGTAGCTCATATGATTGGATGCTGAGTTGTCATCCAGGCAATCTGAGTTTGAATCCTAATGCCTTCTCATTTTTAAAGCTTATTTTTTTATTGGGTTATTTTACGACGCTGTATCAACATCTAGGTTATTTAGCGTCTGAATGAAATGAAGGTGAGAATGTCGGTGAAATGAGTCCGGGGTCCAGCACCGAAAGTTACCCAGCATTTGCTCGTATTGGGTTGAGGGAAAACCCCGGAAAAAACCTCAACCAGGTAACTTGCCCCGACCGGGATTCGAACCCGGGCCACCTGGTTTCACGGCCAGACGCGCTGACCGTTACTCCACAGGTGTGTTTAAAGCTTATTATTATTATTATTATTATTATTATTATTATTATTATTATTATTATTATTATTATTAATTTTTTATTTTTTTTTAATTCACTTTCAGTTGTTAGCTCCTATATTCAAAGCCATGTTGAAATATGCGTGGTATGCATCAAAATTAATAAACGAATGAGAAGTGTTTGTGAATGTCAATGATATCTGATTGGCAGCAGAAGTGCGGAAAAATGTGTGTGACTGTGGACAACCTTCTTTCATTTGCTGTGCATAGTGCAAGAAATATGTATGTTTTGTGTGTTTTTATAACATTTATCATAATGAATCGGGTACAAAATGAAATGGAATAGCTGCTACAGAAAAAGAACAGACACCAGTGACACATCTTACCTGCCTACATGAGTAATATTTCATTGTTTATCCTTTACAATACAATGCTAGTTAATTATAATTTGTTTAAAACGTGATGAAGCGTTCAATATATTGAGAAATATGATATATGTAAATAGATAACTGTGATCACAATGTTAATCATTATTAAAAGGAAAAAAAATAGGACCAGTTACGATTCGAACTTAGGTTGTCTGGATAATAACGTAACATCCAACCATATGGGCGACGCTGTTACACAATCTAATGCTTCCCTATTGAGTACCTAACGGAAGTACGTCACAAACAATAGCCAATATTTTCAAAACGAGGGGTCATTGCCCACCCATACCAAGTATGATTTTAAACAGTACGTCTTGTACTTTCATGTCACACAATCTTATTCCATTCGGTGATATACAGAGCGTGTCCTCTCCTTGTTAGTAAAATAGAAGATCACAGCGGAACTTTAGTTAAAATCAGACACAGGACCTTCATTAATGAGGGCAGAACATTGTACGTTATTAAGATCGTTTTTAAAATGTTATGCACTTTCTGAATATTAATTTTATTCGAGTCTGTAATAATTATATTATGCTAATTTGTACTTGGATTGTGTCGTTTCCAAAGCTTCTTTCTGGCTTCTAAATGAACTTTTGCGTAATACATGCTCACATGAGTTGTATCTCGAAAAATTCTTTCTTAAAACTATATATTCTGCGAAAAGGACACATGTTACAAATTTACAGTTTTGATATAATCAAGAAAAATTAAATAACAGAAAAAATACTGAAAATTGTATTTCTTTCATTCTTCTCTTCACCCATTGGCCATTGTTGACATAGATTACTACGATAGCTGCCACTGCTGTAAAAAGCAGTTCTGGATTATACAGGGTTAGTTAAAAGTCCCGCACCACCTAAATAACTTTTGAAGCATACGGTTCAGTGACATGAAACTTGGTATGTGAGGATAACCATATACTAAGAACTCAATAATGGTATTACCGAGTTTTTTCTACTTCCTGTTTAACCGGAAGTAACTCCAACTCTCTTATTTTAAACGGAACACCTAATATATATTTTTATTTTTGAATAGTGCTCATTAAGAGCTTTTCAAAAAGTACCCACACTCGATACTTCTTTACAAATTCAGTGTTGCTAAGTCAAGAAAACAGAAAAGTGTATCGAATATTAAAATAATAAAATACTCCTTCCTTAACAAAAAACGAAACAAAGCTAGCTCAGCTTCTAAATTATGTGTTCAAATTGGTAGCCCTCAGCTGCTTTACAATGTGTCACTCGATCATAGAAACCATTTAAGGAATCATTTAACCAGGCTTTAGGAATATCTTGCATAACTTCCATTTTTATTTAGAAACACTGAATTTATACAGAAATATCAAGTGTGGATACTTTTTGAAAAACTCTTAATGAGCTTTATTCAAAAATAAAAAAAATATATATTGGGTGTTCCATTTAAAATAAGAGAGTTGGAGTTACTTCCGGTTAAACCGGAAGTAGAAAAACTCGGTATACCATTATTGAGTTCTTAGCATATGGTTATCCTCATATACCAAGTTTCATATCACTGAACCGTATACTTCAAAAGTTATTTACGTGGTGCGGGACTTTTAACTAACCCTGAATGTATGTAGCGTATGTGTATGTATTTATTAACACTACAATTGGGTATACACCCGGTGGCAGTGATATATAATATACAATAATAACATTACAATAAATATTAGTAAAATTTACAATAATTACAGCAATAAAAAATAAAGTAAGCGTAAATTTAATTCTAACTAGGCTATAATTAAGAAATGCAATAAACTGAAATTATTATTGTGTTAAATTAACAGTCAATATGGCTGAAATACAGTCTAGTATATACAGCTTGAGTTGTGAGGGTACTAGGAACAATAGACTGTGGCGGTACTATTTCGCATTGTCTGTAATAATGCGATAGTAGCGATCCTAGTGGTTAGCAACTTTCTACGGATGCATATTTACTACGTATTGAGCTTCGTGACTGTATATACTAGACTGTGGTATTACTTTCTAACAATAACTATTTCTTCAGCTGGAATAAATTAAATTGCATTGAAACATATGTTCTTTTTGCAGACCAAATATTTGTTTTTTGTCAGAACTAAATGAACATCTTATAACAATATGCATTTTATGAAAGAAAAAGAAATATAGTGTAAAGTATGGTTATGTTAAAAATGATGAAAAAATATTCGTGTAACATTTTTGATTAACAATGAAATAGTGTGTTCTTCATTATGTTTGAGATTAAAATTCTGCAAATAAATTCAAAAGTTTTGTCACTACACAATGTAAAGCAGGTCATTCATCAATTCAGATGCATAATCTTCAATGTGTGTGGACAGGTACTGGAAAATGTCATCATAAAATAGCCTGGAACGTAATGTTTTAGTTTAGCTATATCGTAAAGCTTCTTTTGGTTTATGTGAAGTTTTTGTGTGAGATATGCACACATCTGAGGTAGCGGTAGAGATGGACCAAGACCAAGTGAGAAAGTATGTTGCAATAGTCCATTAAGAAACTCTCTTGCAACTACATGACCTTTATCGGCATCTTCATACTCGAACTGCCTAAATTTGGAAATCTGAAATGCTATCCTCTCTGCTCGTGGTTTGTGTGCTAATTCCTTGGAAATGTTTTATTATAACTTGTTGGCCACTACGTCTTCAAAGACAAAAATATAGACTCGAAAACATATTAATTATGTTTAATAGTCTTTAATAGACTCGGAAATGGAGGTTGTTAGATGTTAGAAAAACATTTATTTTGATTTTGATATCTGGCATAAAAGATATTGAGCTACATAGCAGGACAAAAACAGTTGAAATAAACCCCGATCAGTTTTACAGAAACCTGGCAGAAAATCTTAAGCAAAGGCTTATCAATCCCACACAAACATCCTACTTACATTCAGAATCTAAGATTAGTGATACAAAACGGAAGGCAAAAAAAAAAAAAAAAAAAAAAAAAAAAGAGACTGTAGAAAGATTTGACTGTTTTCCTCAGTCCATTGTCTTTCTCACAGTTACATAACTGATCTGTTTCATCTCATCTACAATGGACTGTTTTCGTGATAGACTGGAACATTGTTTGGCTGTGAATGGTTCTCGTTTTGAGCATCTATTGTCAAGTTTGGTTAGTGATAGTGTTTTGTTTAGTTTCATGGCCTACTGAACTTGATTTTACATACTTATTTGTCTCAAGTTTGAATTCCACAAAACAAGTTTAATAAATAGTTAAAATACAAGGGCCGTATTCATAGACATTTTTAACGTAGGCTTCCGGTGGATGATCAGCGTTTTTCGTATTCATAAACCAGTGTTAGCGATAGGATATGATTTGAATTATGTACTAGTAACCAGTGGATAGCCGGGGCTTCTTAGTATGCTCGTAGCGCGTGCTGCGAAATGTCTATGAATATCACCCCAAGAAACGAGTGAATGGGTAAAATTTATACACATTCATACGTAAAATTTATTGGAGATTCGGAATATGTAAATTTTAATATAGGGTGCCATTTAAAAAAGTAAAGTTTACTGTCACATACTGTATGCCTGAATAACTTTTTTCGAACACTGTTATATTGTATGATTTATCTCCAAGAGCTTTTGTCCAAAACTTTTTTCAAGATTAAAATTTAAGAAATTATGACTAGTATTCCATACTTTTTGAACACTGTGTATAGTGTTTCACTTCTCTGAGGCATAAGTTTCTGTAAGATATGAAGGGAGTTGGGGAGGGAAGCAATGAATTTCCATTTTTAACGATTTTATAATAGACTAGTAATCAGGAAGAGAAATAGGAATTGGTTGAGTCACTGGCTAAGAATAAATTGACCAATACTAAAAAATCATTAAACCAGCATGTTTACCCATCCCTGATGCTGTGATTTGGGTTGCCTATTTGAACGCCGTTTCTGGGACACTCTGTATAACATGCATGCATGCATTCGTGCAGTTACAAATGATGTATACTTACTGAAGGAGGCGCTGGTGGTATTTAACGCATCTCTTTATGTACTCGCCCATCTTCCTGTCCTTTGTGTCTCTGGGGAAATCCAATACTGTGGATGAATCGTTGACATTTGCGAACTTCTTCGCATTTCTCAATGATACACATAGCAGCTTGTACTGAGATGCCATGCAGATAATGATAGCGAAATAGAAGGCATTGACGCTGCCGATAACGAAGCATCCTTCCGACACCGTCCCTAAAATCTGGTGAATATATATGAAAATGTTGTAAGGGTACTGGGACGCGTCTACGGGGTACCACACCTTCCAGATCATGAGCTTTGTGGAATTTGTCGTCAGCGCCAAAATCGGTGGCGTCAAAACCATGATGGTTGTAGTCGTGCAGAGGCTCCCGAAGTACATGATAGTGACCGACCTTGCGAGTTTCATCGTGTTCTTGATCACCGTCCTCTCAAAGGGACTGAGGGTCTTGCTGTGGATGTAGAAGTTATTTTCCAAGTTCCGCGTAAATTTGGTCATCCTTTCCCTCTGAAGCACGACAGGAACAAGCTTGCTGGTGTGCAGAAGTTGGCAAAAACATAAAAGCAAACTCTCGCTGTACTCTTCAAACCCCTCGTTCGCAAGAATCGCGTTTAAGAATAAGCCAAGGGTCAAAATTAAATTCAAAGCCACAGTAGCTCTCTCGTAAACGGTGTACAACACCAGTTGCCATCTTCCCCCTCGCTGGTCACGCCACCAGATTCCTCCGACTTTCATTAGTTTCAGATTCAAGGATAAAATATCTCTCGTATCCACCTGTTCAACTTCTTCTGTGTCCATTTTGTCAGGTTTAATACTATTATTGAATATACAAGTTTTAAATTCTACAATTCTTTTTATGATCATGCGTTATGCCATCAAATAAAATATTGACATAATCATCTTGGAGTTACATTTATTACTACCGTAGCTCATCACATCGCATTTGCGTTCAATAATACGCAACGCAGATCGCTACCGTTATTTTTTTGTTTTACAACACATTTCATCTTAATGTGAACATCTATTACTCATTAAATTATAAAAGAACAAATGACAATACCATTAAGAACTCGTGTTTTTATTTCTACTTTCACTAAATGCACGAAAGGTATAGTTTATGTCAAAAACCAGCTCTAATGCGTAATTAAATACGTTTCATAGGAGCTGTTTCCACTTTTAATTATCTTCATTGTGATAATAACTAATGATAATACATATGTAAGAAGAAGTTGACCATTAAATATATTTCCTCGGCATAATTAAAGCTCGTTTACCAGCATTTTTATATGAATCTGAAACCTTGGACGATTATCGCTGAGGAATAAGGAAAACCTCGTATTAAAGACAAAGCCATTGCAAATATTTACTGGGTTAGGAAATAAGGTAGGTGATCCTGTGTCTCTACTCTTATATTAAACTAGGATATTATCGAGAAAAACTTAGAAATTCAATGGATTCTTACACTCCATTGGTGAGTTGGTACATGACCGAAATAATCGAGAGCAATTTAAGGTGGGTAAAAACGCAGCTGTTTGAAAGAGTAAATGTTTTCACAGTAACAATCCATTAGAGTCGTATTACACGTTAGGGAAATTGAATATTGATAAGGCGACTTCGTAACGATATGGTACTTACACAACTAGCAATAGAATTGAAGGCGTGCAGCAAATTGGAAACTTAAATGATGTACTACAAAAATAGAGAAGGAAAGTTACTTATTCCACACTTAGCCTTGTTATGTCCTTCGGCCAGCGGCCTCATGTGTCTTAATTGATTTGTAAGCCTTCAGCATAGTTACGATTCCCCAAAAACCCGTTTTTTTTACTTGGTTATTTAACGACGCTGTATTAACTACTAGGTTATTTAGCGTCGAAGAAATTGGTGATAGCAAAATGGTATTTGGCGAGATGAGGCCGAGAATTCGCCATACACTACCTGACATTCTGCCTACAGTTGGGGAAAACCTCGGAAAAAAACCCAACCAAGTAATCAGCCCAAGGGGGAATCGAATCCACGCCTGAGCGCAACTCCGGATCGGCAGGCCGACTGAGCTACGCCGGTGGCCCGAAAAATCCAGTTAAATTAATAATTATGAGAAGCATGGCTGTAGGGAGAATTTTCCGAATCCAATTTTTTTTTTGGTAATTTCATTCTATTGTTTTTTTTAATTGGTTACTTAATGACGCTGTATCAACTACTAGGTTATTTACGTTCAATGGAATTGGTGATAGCGACACGGTATTTGGCGAGATGAGGCCAAGGATCCGCCATAGATTGTCTGGGGTTCGCCCCCAAGCAAGTAATTAGCCCAAGCGGGAATCGAGCCCGCGCCCGAGCGCAACTCTAGATCGGCAGGCATGTGCCTTAGCCGACTGAGCTACGCCGATGACTTCATTCTATTGTTACTTGGGACATGATTCTTAAAATAACCTTTCTTTGTTCTTAACTTCTACAATAAACTGTCTAGCTTTTATTAATCAGTTAACCATTTAGTACTTTGATTTTTTATTGTTTGTAAATTTAATATTAATTGCAATTATAATTGTAATTGTATTCTTAATATTGTAGTTGTAATCCCTTGGTAGAGGGGAAGAGAAGACCTGATGGCCTTATCTGTACCAGGTTATATAGATATACATATACTATACTATTTGTTATATGAAAACGAACCATTGTAGACAACGCCAACCCCCGAATAAAAAAATCTATAGACAAATACAAATTTCATGACATGTTTTGCTTACGTTTTCGTGGTGACGTCAGAGAAGCAAAGACGATTTATTTGAGATAAGATCTGTTTTCACATTTCATTTTCATCTGTAGCAGGAACAAAAGTTAGCCTACTACATTGTATTACCTTGTATTCATTTCAAACTTACTAGCAATAAAATAAATAAATAAATAAATAAATAAATAAATAAATAAATAAATAAATAAACAAACAAGTCGACCTGGTTGGCAAGTTGGTATAGCGCTGGCCTTCTATGCCCAAGGTTGCGGGTTCGATCCCGGGCCAGGTCGATGGCATTTAAGTGTGCTTAAATGCGACAGGCTCATGTCAGTAGATTTACTGGCATGTAAAAGAACTCCTGCGGGACAAAATTCCGGCACATCCGGCGACGCTGATATAACCTCTGCAGTTGCGAGCTTCGTTAAATAAAGCATAACATTTAATAAATAAATAAATAAATAAATAAATAAATAAATAAATGAATAAATAAATCAGTGGATGAATAAATAAATAAATCAGTGGGTAAATAAATAAACAAATAAGTAAGTAAATAAATAAATCAGTGGTTAAATAAATAAATAAATCAATGGATAAATAAATAAATAAATAAATAAATAAATAAATCGGTAGATAAATAAATAAATAAATAGAGCAGTGATGCCGGTAGACGAACGAGTCTCAAATTCCGGCTCCGGAGAGAATTTTTCTCCGTTCCATTACTCTTTCAACGAGTCTAGGATGCTTGGCTGGAGCCAACTTGTCATTAGGGAAAGGCTGGAGTCCATTAACTACACTAGAGAACACGATTTTTACTGCTGAAAAAATAACAGCTGTTTTTCTCGTCAATTATTATTATGCCTAGAAACCGAATATGTTGCTTAAAGTTGCCTATCGGGCCTCGGTTTTTATATACAAAGTATAAGGGGTATAAGTGCCATTATTTTAACTCATGATTATTCTTGCCATAAGAAAGAAAAAATGTCCTTACAATTTTTTTCTAATTGCAATATTTAACTAATTATTAAAATTTACAATATTAGACGTTTGACAACGTTGCTGGATGGGGAGGAGGGGGTTTAGACGTACACAGTACAGCTCAAGAGGGTACAGACATACCGGTACAAAACAGATGCCCTATTCTAATGCAGGAGCGGACCATGACAATACTGTTGTTTACATAAAACGAGCAGCGAATACAAACTTTCAATCCATTAACAGAACATTATGGTAAATTTACATTTTATGTAACAATATTGCTCCATTTTTTAATTGTACGTCTAAAAAAAAGAATAATGGTTTTCTGCACAAAATCACACCAACTTTTTTTCTAATGCAACATTTTAATCTCTTCCGCTTCCATAAAGCAGTATCATTTTTAAACAAATTTCTGGTTGTGTGATTTTCGAAACGGGGTAAGAGACTTCTAGTTTTGTTGAGAAACTGCTACAAAAGTTCGCCGATTAGGTAACCTCCTTTGAGGAAAACGTTGACGCTACATCCTTCTTGCCTCACTTGAATTACGACGACTTTCTCCATAAATTAGTAACATGATATTCCTAAACTGTGAATGACATTGTCGAATACCCTGTACTGTACTACCATCCGCTCTGCAGTATACCTATGGACAGGAGCTTGAACTCAGCTGACTCGTACGTACGTCTGTGCAGAGTACTGCCTGCTGAACACGTTGCCAAGTCTCTCATGCCAGAATATTAACAAATTTAAGCATGCACTTTTATTTAATTTCACGAAAACGTAATAGAACACACAAATTTAATATTTATTTAAACTAATATTAACTCTTTGCTAGATGTATCTACTGATGTAATTGTTTTCGTAATTTTAGGAACGATATAAGCAGTATAACGCAAATAAAATAAGGAAAGATTTTTTTTCTGGGAAAACTATCGAGTTTTGACCCTATGTTGTATGGCCATTTTTTGACTCTGTAGACCGTCCCCGACGACTGTTAAAAGGACGACACTTATACCGCTTACATTCTGTATATTTGATTCCAGGTTATGGCAAATTAATATCTACAGCAAATACTAAGTTTTTGTTACTTATATTTTGCAGAATATATATACTAAATAAACCATTATTCGCAAAATTCAGCGTGATGTTACATTTATAAACTTTTTCACTTGATGGTCCTCTTAAATCCCTAAACCTATTGCGCTAGAGTGTAAGAACGAAATGATTTTGTATTGAAAGTAAGTGTTTTCTGTAAATATATGTTTAGTAATAAACACGTTATTGCTTTTTTTTTAATTATTCTGGCTGAAACTTTCGTGAATGACTGTTATTTCTATATAACAAAAATATCAGGTTTAACTAAGATACCGGTAACAAAACCTTCGAGTTGTTTCAAATTTGTGCCCGATGCTATTGTATGTAATATTGATGATTAGCTTGAAGTTATACACCAGACAAGATTATTGTACGAAAACAAACGAACAACGCCAATAATTAAAGAACAGAATGCATCTACGGCTGAAGAAACAGCATATTGCGAAACTACAGGTTTAGAAAATATCTGTCCTAACATTATTGTTCTATTCTCTGTGGAGCAGACATGCCATCGTTGCATCTAAAGAGAAAAGCAGAATTATATAAATATATTAGGGTCTAATAGAGTGAAGGGCTAATAAAAATAAAACACAAATTATGGTGAAGTGTTTGGAATGATTTACATCGTGGTACAATTACATTATTTATAATTGAAGGTTACAATACATAATTCAGTAAGTGTTTATGTATGCATGGATACATATTTCAGTGTTATTCCATTCGTAGTCTTGGTTCCACTGACTGGAAATGCTCGAATTTGATCCATGATTCCATAATTTCAGAAGATTTTTTCCATTGCTGGTGATGAAATGATTTCACAACGTCCCGAAGGTTGATTCTACCTTCGTTTTAAGGTGAACAAAAAGGAAGGATCATTGGATCGTTACAAGTGCCTAATCCAATGACCCACTTGACTTCAGTGGATTTAGACACTTGTAATGAAAAATACATTTATATTTAGATTTATACTAGTGGCTTGTGCAGCAAATGCTGCTGCAAACTAAGTTCGTTAGACGTTCAAATAAAAATTTTTCAGATTTATTTTCAATGAAGAATAGTTGTCTTTTTGATAGTTATTTGCTTCCATAATAATGAAACATACTCCCTCTGAATGGATTTTTTTTAGGCCAAATACTTTTTCTTGAACCTATCCAACTTCAGTTTTTGAGTTTCAACGCGAAAACGCAAGTATCAATGTCAGGACGATAGCAGTAGCTATTTCAGGTCATTGTGGATTGCAGGCAAAAGTTAAAAAAATGTCAGGTTTGCTAAGCTTTCGAACAAAAGCATTTTCGTATAGCTGCTGCATGTAGAACTTGAAATGTAGAGCGTAAAATCATTTTATCCTACTAAGAGATCTTGCTGAAATGATCTGGAGACTACAAAACTTTCTAGGCCTCTTATTTTATCAGTAAGTAATACCTTTTTATCTTTCCTTAGGAACTGTAATTTTTGCGGTCTCTCGAGCCAGTACTGAAGACAATGACACATATCAATATCTACACTACACCGCCATTAAGTATATGAAAAAGACCCAACCCCACTGGGTTAATAAGTATAAAAATATTTGATTTTTAATAACAATATTATTATCTTATTTAAGTTTTGTAGTTATATATAGCAGTCACTCAGTAAATTATAGAAATTAAGATTAAATTAAGATATTCTCTACATTTACTGACATAACCTCAAAAGTTTCACTTTCATGTCATCAATATAGAATCAGTATTATGTACAATTAATGAACAATAGACGCATCATGATATTAATTATAATAATATTTAATTTATAATGGTAATAATGTCATCAAACCACCTCAAGTTTCGTAGATTTGAATATCCAATATACAGCTGTACTCAGAAAATTATACACTACAGAATCAGTTTTTAATAACAAATTGAATTGAGCTCTAAATATGTCGGCAATCCTGCAGGCCATGGCCTTCGTGTAATAGCATATTGTTTATTGTAGTGTGTGTTTTGTTCTGAAATTCAATCAAGTCGGCCATGATTCAATAAAGTAGTTCTCAAAACTGACAACAGATGGATTTTGGAAAATAGGAAAATTATGTAGGAAAATTGACATTTCACTGAAAACTACTACTTTTCCGAAAAACTTTGGATGCCACGCATGAAAATGAGGGGTCACTCATTAAAATCCATTCAGCCGTTTTCCCGTAATTTCCATTACCAGTTCAAATTATATATATAGATTTTAAGGCGATACTGTGATGAAATAATGCTGAAAAAATAAGAAAATCCACATTTTTTTTTGTTTTTATGATCGTACTTACATTTGACACGTTTTAATTAATGGTCTAACTATATAATGAAATGTACCCAAACATACGGTGCGTGAGTAAATTGAGAGAATGTTTTTTTTAATGCTGTTTTCTCGACTTAATTCTAACAAGTTTATTAAATAAAAAAAGCTCCTTGCACAACAGTTATTGTCATATTGGTCTGAAACTTCTCACAAAGGTGAATTAAATTTTGATAAATAAAATAATTTAATTAGCATTTGTATGAAATATTGGTATTCATACTAGGCATATATGTACTTAGATTAAAGCGACGGTATTAGAGTAAAGGGGATTGTCATTTTCTGTGGAAACGGAGTTTGATTCCCCAGGTGAAAACACAAGTTAACTTCTGGTAGTGGATGTACAAAAACAAAAGAATAAATAATTGGTTGATTGGCAAACTTACTCGTATTAAATTACATAAGCAACTGTGGCTTATGTAAGTTAACACGAGTAAGTTTGCCAATCAACCAATCATTTATATTTAAGTGTTAAAAGTAGTGTACGCAAGAATCAAGATGGATACAAAAAGAATACTTGCATTTGATGTGTTTTATTTGTGTAGAAAATTATTTGCAATAAGGGTTCGAAGTTTAATTTTCATTTATTTCAAAACTCATTTTATGACATCTCCCTTTCCTAAACACCGTCGAAATATGCTGTAATAGTAAATTAATGAAATTAAAAAAAAAATATATTATGACTTTATTTAGGCTGAGCTCAAAGAGCTAATTAACTTTTATTCCAATGACTATTTTCAAACTTTTGAGCAAATATGAACTAAATATTTTGAAAACTTTGACGCTAGTAGCGTCAATACAAAATATATTTTATGCTCAACCATGCCGAAATGTAGTAATTATACACCTGGTAGCAGCACTTTAATGGACCTCATTAAAGTAACCTATTCATTAAAGTTCAGGTGTTCCACCAATCAGAAAATACCATTGTAGCAATATGAAAGCGCAAGTATCGATTATTCTCGGATATGCAATCGAAAGACAACTAGCGCGAGATTAGACAATATTAAACTCAGTCGAAAAAAACAAAACACAAATTAACATCAATTCACCGTCATCTTGCAGCCTTTCACAAAGCACATTCCCGCAAATTCATTTCACCAATTGCCGGAAAAAATCAATATGGTCGAGCATAAAAAGTCGTATGAAACTTGACTATAATGGTAATTAAGACGCTCGTATGAAAATTATGAAACTCGCTTGCGCTCGTTTCATAAACATACTCGCGTCTTAATTACTACCATTATAGGCTCGTTGCATAATGTACTATTAAAATATAATTTCAAAGCCATAATGAGACCAAATTTTGTACAGATGATCGTACTGCAGTCCTGTTTATCTAGTTTAAATTTCACAGATGTTGGATGAAAATTACTGTGAACGTTTTAAAAATCATGTTGTCTCCTTAAATGAGGAAATGGCCGTCCCAACATACAATGATGTATTAATAATAATTAGGAAGGTCTATCTGTGCGGGTGGATATTACTTTAATCCAGATGGACCATAGTCCTTGCCAAATAACGCCAGTCTCCTTTTTCTTTTGTTCTATGATAGTGTTTATTTTGCTTATGTTTTAGCGTTTCCTACCTTCTACTTTATACACCTTCTTTACACATTCTAAAACTTTATATCGCTTAAGACTATGTTAAACCGACGGAATATTGCTACCTGGGATCGGTAATGTAATATGCTGCATAGACTTCAACATATTTAAATAGTATCTATTTTAAGAAATGCGAAAATACGGACAATTCCTATGCAGACAGATCGCCTTCACACACAGGTATTATAGTACTCAAAAACAGTAAGTTTTATAGGTATTGATATATTATTGTGTTTACTTGACCTCCTGGGTCCTGGAGTATAGTATACTATACTTCATACATGCATTTAGTTTCAAATTTGCCACCAGGTAGAATCGTTATCGATCACTTCTTTCCTGTGCTTGTCAAGCTCCTGACATCTCTTGGAACTTAGAGGAAACACAAGCAGATCGATTAAATCATTGCAGTGCGTGTTTTAACTCTTTTTAAATGAAAATGGCTACCAGCAACTCAACGCCAAGGCACCGTAGGACATGTTTTCGAAGTACACAGTAAACGTTATATTTTAAGGGTAAAAAAATTATATAAGATGTATGTTCAGAGACCCGCAGTATAGTATAATATATCTGTATTTGTGCTTTAGCTGTAACCTGCAGAATTTGTTCAGCATCTTGTTTCATTTCAGTACCGGTAACTTTTCTTGGAGTGTAGAATTATATTGAATTTTAAAAACAAAACAAAAAATGTCTCAGGACTCAGGAGGATAAGATATAATCTATGAATATGTGCTGGATATGGTCTTGAATTGTGTCGTTCCGTACTACGTAGATCTCTGGACGTTGCTTCTTTCACTGTTCATCCCCTTCATGCAGTTGTCGCAGAAGAGCCAAGTAGGAATATGCATTCTTCATTAGCTGAAATTCATTAAAATAAGTAAATTTAAGAATTCTTAAGGCTCATTCACAATAAAAATTAAACATAACGTAAGCGTTAACTTAACGTTACAGTAAAATCAAGAAGTCATACCATCATTCACGATGGGAACATAAACATAACAGCAAACATACTTGGTAACCATGGAAACATAACAACGACGCCATTTCCTCATATTCTGTCGTATACTTCAGCGCTCCACGATTGTGTTCTGTTTGCAAATCACGTAAGCATAAGCATGAAAGTTTGGAATTTGCAAACTTACATGTTAACGTCTTACGGTAATGTTTATGTCAATGCTTATGTGAATCATTGTGAATTATCCCATTTGGTAGCCTGGGCGCAAACTTCTGTGTTTATGTTACGGTTATGTTTAATTTTCATTGTGAATGAGCCTTTATACTTTTTATACAGCATTCTTCCCTAGAAAGCAACTTGTCATAAACTTTAGAAGCCGGAAGACTTATACCACTATTGCAAGGAAATGTCTAACTCTTAACCAGGGGTTCGTATACCTGCATAATCAGGTAAATTCGTGTTAGGTTCGTTGGCCGAGCTGTTTAAGGCGCATAAGATACGAGTATGTCCGGTCAGCATATCGTGCCTAAGATCGCAGGTTCGCGTCCCGGCCACTGCAGTCAATTGAGCCTGTGGTAAAGGATGAGTGAGTGAGTGAGTGAGTGAGTGAGTGAGTGAGTGAGTGAGTGAGTGAGTGAGTGAGTGAGTGAGTGAGTGAGTGAGTGAGTGAGTGAGTGAGTGAGTGAGTGAGTGAGTGAGTGAGTGAGTGAGTGAGTGAGTGAGTGAGTGAGTGAGTGAGTGAGTGAGTGAGTGAGTGAGTGAGTGAGTGAGTGAGTGAGTGAGTGAGTGAGTGAGTGAGTGAGTGAGTGAGTGAGTATTTATTTTAGCTGACAGAGTTAAGGCCGTGAGGCCTTCTCTTCCACTCAACCAGCAAAAAGTATATATACATATGCATGAACATAGAAAGAATTCAACAATTTGATTTAGATGAGAGTTACATGTATACAAGAGTTATTTACGAATTAAACAACAAAATACTATGAACTATTAATTAAACACTGAAATAAACTGTGTAGCAGAATTAAGCTAAAATACATAGAATGTTAATATATTTCAAATAATATTAGATAATAGAAAGAGATTATTATGAGACAATTTTGAAAGTACAGCACTATCAGGATGATGTCTAAAGAAAGAAGTAACAATGTAGTCAGTGATAGTTTAAATCAGTATGATTGGAGTGAAATGCTAATAAGGTTATCTTTTAAGCTGTTTTTAAAGGTGTTTATTGTCTTGCAGCCCCTAATACTTTGTGACAAGGAATTCCATTGACGCGAGGTGGATACTGTAAAAGATGATGAATAACAAGATGTTCTATGAAGAGATATACTTAGCGTGCCACAGATAACTGATCTGGTATTTACGTCGTGGTTAGAGTTAGATAAGAGAAACGAGACGAAAGGTAAATAAGTAAGCGAATAAATAAATAAGTGAATAAGTAAGTAAATAAATAAGTAAATAAGTAAGTAAATAAATAAGTAAGTAAGTAAATAAGTATATAACTAGTAAGTAAATAAATAAGTAAATAAATAAATATAAAAATAAGTAAGTAAATAATAAATAAGTAAATAAGTAAGTAACTAGTAAGTAAATAAATAAGTAAGTAAATAAATATAAAAATAAGTAAGTAAATAAATAAATAACAAAATAAATAAGTAAATAAATAAATAAGTAAGTAAATAAGTAAATAAGTAAAAAACTACATACGTAAGTAACTGCGATTTTTCAGCGAGTACTCGTTGTTACTTGGCTAGCTGCTATAAAATCGCTAAGTGTGGCCTATGCTTTGTTACATTGGATTGTTGCTATTTACGAACCGTGTACGATCAGGAGGGATTAATGTCTTACGAAACATTATAATGTAGGTTTGCAATGAAGATGAAAACCAATCCGACATTTACCATTTAACAATAACTAGATTCCTTTTTATTTTATGATCGAGGACTGACCGAGGTAACTACTAAACACCTCAATCAGATTGGTCGTTCTCGGGATTTGAAATCTGGATCTGCCGATTACAAGTTCAGTACCTTGCTTGGCAATAATTATTTTTAGAGCGTTATTATACTCGGTTTTAAAGTGAGTTGACATTGGTTTTACCTAACGTGATATTTTTTTTTTTGTTTTTAAAATATCATATGTAAAATTTAATTTTTGTATCCATTAGGCCTATACCTTCAAATTGTGAACCTATCCCTTGGCATTTGAACTATCTTTCATACTGTGGCGAGGCATATGTTTTTCTTGCAGCTTCTTTTTACAACTTTTTTTTTCTCGGTCGTCCTGTAAGTATTTTGTTTTCTACTACAGTACAGTACTGGGTGTTCAGTTCAAAATGTGTCATGGCTCGCTGTATGTCGTCATGTGGCTAGCCGATGAGCCTAGAGAATTCAATCTTCCTACACTTCCGCAAAGGCGTATTATCTATGTACCAGAGAGGTTGCCTAGCAAGTACGGCGTTCATTCTGAAGAGTACGTACCGATACGTACGGTAACGCCGGTAGTGGCAGGAATGTGAACTGTTTGGAAACACGTACTGAGGTGAGTTTTTTCTTACTGTCGGGATATGGGGAGAGGGTTAAGACGATTACTTACGTATTTGTTGACATTAACTTGGACGGTCAACATGGACTCGGAGCATTTGATTTGTGTTGTGGAATGTTGCCGTACGCAACTGATGATAACAAATACCCTGCGTACGACTTGTCCGCGCAAAAAACAGTTCGAAAGAGGTTATGGTAGCACACAGACCGTACAGACCGCCATCTGTTGCTACAACGTTGTTCAGGTTGAACGCCTTGAATAATAGGCAACTTCTCTGACATAAAAGCTGAAACTCGCTTCAAATCGCTGACTCACAACAGTGACTTTTCTTTCTTCTCTTTCTCTTCGAAATCTTGAACTCTTCTATTCCTTCGTACCTGTCGTCTCGCTTCACGTACCTTTCTTCCCACCATAATCTGAACACACGCTCTCGTCATGAAACAATACTAACAATACCATCCCATCGCACCTCCTCATACTCATCTTCTTTCACAATAGCCCTGCCAAGACTCTGGAATTCGCTACCTGCTAGCATCAGGGACTGTCGAAATAAAATTGAATTCAAACGAAAACTTACTAGGCACTTGGTCAGTAATTGATTTCTTGTAAATAGTTTCTTTAATCTATCACAAAATATTTCAATATTCAGTAATTTCATCACTATACAATTTTGTTATTCTAGATTTAATTTGTAATTCAGTAAATATAAAATATTCTTTGTTTCTCTATGATACATTATCTAGCTTTAATTATTCAGGTAATCTTTTCGTACTTTGATTTTATTGTAATTGTAATTGTAAATTTAATACTAATTGTAATTTTATTGTTCATATTGTAGTTGGAATCTCCTGGTAGAGGGCAGAGAAGACCTGACGGCCTTATTTCTACCAGGTTAAATAAATAAGTACTAAATAAATAAATACTGACGTCATGACACACTTTGAAATGAACACCCAGTAGAAGGCCAGTTTCATTCCTAATAATAATGTTCGTATGAAAGAATTTCAGGCTGGTAACAGTGGTCCAACCCTTTCACTGTCTTCTTAATAAACTGCGATATAAGACTTACCGAACCGAAGGTTGGGAGACATATATCCCCGAAGAGTCCCGCCTGCACTCCAACGGGTTTCTGCGCCCTCATGATCATCATACCGATGCAAGTCTTCACATCCCTGGAATGCTCCTGCCACTCGCATCCGTATGCGGCATACAACACACTTTCGCTCTGCAGTGAGAGCACCAGTATTGGTACAAAGCAGATGAAGTGCAAATCGTTCTATACTCTATACCAGATGTCTTCGGATCAGACCATAAAGGTCTGATGGATCTCATGTTATCGCTGCACTCCCATTGGTTGGCGAGTCATTACTTAGCTGAGAGCGTTGTACACACTAGCGCGTGCATATCCTGGTTACAGACGGTATTCAGAGACGCGTCCACTACTGCAGTTCTATTGCGTCTAGCATCTGTGCGGTGTATGAGCAGACAACTAGTGACTGATGCAAGAAGGTATGTTGAAAGACATAGTACTTTAATTTTCACTTTTAGTTATATGAGCGTAGTCGGTCACTTAATTCATACACAGACATTTAGTATCGTGTGAACCGCGCTCTCTTGCATTCCGTTCCGTTGTTTATATCTGCTCCAAAGACATCTGGTATAGAGTGTAGTTACTAAATTTTATATTTCACTTCTGATAGTGTGGAAGAAAAGGACTCATGGCCTTAACTCTACCATAATAAGTAAATAAATAAATAAATAAATAAATAAATAAATAAATAAATAAATAAATAAATAAGTAAATAAATAAGTAAGTAAGTAAATAAATAAGTAAAGAAGAAAGAAAGAAAGAAAGAAAGAAATAAAGAAGAAAGGAAGAAATATATAAAGACGAAATAAATAAATAAATAAATAAGTAAATAAATAAATAAGTAAATAAATAAGTAAATAAATAAATAAGTAAATAAATAAATAAGTAAATAAATAAATAAGTAAATAAATAAATAATTAAATAAATAAATAAGTAAATAAATAAGTAAAGAAGAAATAAATAAATAAATAAAGAAGAAAGGAAGAAATAAATAAAAACGAAATAAGTAAATAAATAAATAAGTAAATAAATAAATAAATAAATAAGTAAATAAATAAGTAAAGAAGAAATAAATAAATAAATAAAGAAGAAAGGAAGAAATAAATAAAGACGAAATAAATAAATACATAAATATATATAAATAAATACATAAATAAATGAAGAAAAAAGAAAGAAATAAATGATGGAGTAGTCTGGATGAAGCATGTAGTGGTAGGGTCTATGTATGCTGACGCTTTATGTGTCAGTGATGGATTCATCTGTTAAATATTTACAGCTATTGTTTGTTTAGTCAACTGTCCCAAGACACGTTTGAACCTCATAAATGACACCAATAAGGCATCCTCATGAAGCAACTAAGCCAGAAGGTAATAGGGTAGGGTAGCCAATTCCTTTCCCCCTCCATAGCATACAATGCCGACTAGCTACATATTAAACTAATCAGACTTCCGATGCATACAAACAATTATTCTCCCTCTGACACATACTATCGTCAAATGAAATGTACTGCCTGATAATAATAGACGTACATATCAGCCAGAACCTCAATCAGAGGTAATTACAGCTATTGTTATTGAATTTTATTATACCCAAACCTTGAGGCAATGGCATCTCAATTAATGACAACAACTCTTCACTTTTTGTTTAGTCGTTTCAGAGATCTGCAACAACTTCCTGTAGATCTATACGTAAGTAATTTTACCCATTTCCACTACAAAAATAATCTCAGAAAATGTATCCTTCATAGGATTACCCACTGACTGAGTCAGTGGAACTAAGACCTCGCATGTACAGTGTACGTGGTGGACTCTGGTTGAATCCCGTTCTTTTACCTTTAGAAATGTTAGTAGATATATTAGAGTTGTCTTTGGAAATACGGAATTTATTCGGGAAATAGAAAATTCTGACAATGGATGCTGAATTTATATGTAGTAGATATTCGACTATACTATAAATCTTTTATTTTATCTCTGCCTCTGTGCAATGTCACAGATTGCAAAAGGAGGAAGAGAAACGGCAGAAGCTTGTAATGCTTTTCAATACTCTGATGCCCAAGACTAAGATCGACAGAGATATGAAGAGACATCTATACGTATACATCTACTGTACCTTGTGCATGAGCTCAGACCCGAACCAGCAGAAGAATCCGAGCTCTACGACGGTGCAGATGGAGTGCAGGAACACTCTGACGAACATCAAGCCTTTTGGGGGCATCTGTGAACACGAGAATCCAAGTTGGCCTTTTATTGCATTGGCAAGTAAAAAGTGAACTTATGAGCACAAGTCGTTACAGTATGATCTCATTACTTTCGTGGTACTACCGATATGAATGCCGATCACAAAGTTGCGACACTTCAAGGGTTAAGTGAGATATGATCCACTTTGCAATAGGTCCTTTCTATGAAAATGTCCAACGTTTACAAATGTCCACATAGAAAATTCGTCCATGCCATAAAAATGTCCTTACCTGAAAAGTCCAATGTCAGCAAGTCCTCTTTTTAAAAATGCCCTACGTTCAAAAATGTCCACAAATAAATTCGTCCATTTCCCTAAAATGTCCGACAAGGAAAACTGCAAGGAAAGTGCCGAGAAATTTGTTGTCACTTCATTTATGTTATACATATTACATTTGTAATACAAAAGCTATATCTATTGTTAAAAAAATTCTCATTATTTATATCTCATATTATTTGGTTGAATTAATAATACCCAACACATATTTGCACATCCAGTACCTCAAGGAACCCCTCCAATTTTAATACCTCTTATAGTATGTATTGTAGCTGCGAATATATTGAATAAGCAGTCGTGGACAGCCGATAAGGGGTGGTCCTCCAGCTTGGGGGTTGGGCGAAGGGCTAACAACCCATCACCGTAAAAAACAGCTTGTTACGTATCCCTATAATAAGCCTCGGAATAGGACTGATTCTCTGGCACGACCACAGCAAAGGAATAAGGATTTGAGATTTGGCACTTGGAACGTAACTAGTCTGTATAGAACAGGAGGGGTAACATTAGTAGCAAAAGAACTAGCTAGATATAGAATAGACTTCGTAGAAGTACAAGAGGTAAGGTTAGATGGGAATGGCATATCACAAATAGGAGATTACTTGTTGTATTATGGGGAAGGAAATAATAATCACCAACTAGGAACAGGATTCTTTGTTCATAAAAGAATAAAATCAGCAGTAAAAAAGGTCGAATTTATCACTGACAGGTTATCATATTCGGTACTTAAGGGTAGATGGTGCGACATCAAAGTTATAAATGCTCACGCCCCTACAGAAGAGAAAGACGACCATATAAAGAATAGCTTATACTTTTGATCAGTTCCCTAGATATCACATGAAAATTTTATTGGGGGATTTCAATGCTAAAGTAGGACGGGAGGATATTTTTAGACCAACTATTGGAAAAGAGAGCCTACACGCAATTAGTAGTGACAATGGAGTTAGATTAGTCAACTTTGCCACATCGAAAAATTTAATTGTCAAAAGTACAACATTCCCCCATAAGGATATACATAAATATACTTGGACTTCTCCAGATGGATTGACACACAACCAAATAGATCACATCTTGATAGATAAACGGACACATACTAGTATAGTAGATATTCGAACTTTCAGGGGTGCAGACTGTAATTCTGACCATTATTTGGTGATTGGAGAATTAAGAGAAAGATTATCAGTAGCCAAGCGAGTAGAGCAACAAGTTAATATTACTAAATTCAATATTTTGAAATTAAAGGATGAGGAAGCTAAGCAAAATTATCAGGTCGAAATTTCGAATAGGTTTGCCACTTTAGAAAGTTCTAACGAAGTTGAGAAAGAATTAGATGTTAATAGCGTGTGGGAAAATATCAGAGGTAGTATCAAAATTGCAGCTGAGCAGAGCATAGGTTATTATGAAACTAAGAAAAAGAAACCGTGGTTTGATGAAGATTGTTGCATGGTAGTAGAAAGAAGGAAACAGGCAAAATTGAAATTCTTACAGGATCCAGTTGAGGAGAAGAGAGATAATTATTTCAATGAAAGACAGGAAGCAAGTCGTACACTTAGGAATAAAAAGAGAGATTACTTGAAGGAAAAACTGAATGAGGTAGAAACAAATAGTAAGAATAAAAACATTCGAGATTTATATAAGGGTATAAAGGAATTTAAGAACGGATATCAGCCAAGGGTAAACGTGATCAAGGATGAGACTGGTGACTTGCTTGCAGACTCTCCATCAATCCTAAACAGATGGAAAAACTATTTTGCGCAACTACTAAATGTACATAGGCCAAATAGAAATGATCGGGACGAAATTGAAATACAAACTGCTGAGCCATTTATACCCGAACCCACGCTTTCAGAAGTCGAAATTGCGATAGAAAATCTGAAAAAGTACAAGTCTCCAGGTATCGATCAAATTCCAGCAGAATTAATACAAGAGGGTGGGAGTGCATTATATAGCGAAATTTATAAACTTGTACTTGCTATTTGGGAAAAGGAAATTGTACCAGAACAATGGAAGGAGTCCATAATTGTACCTATTTTTAAAAAGGGGGACAAAACCAACTGTGGTAACTTTCGAGGAATATCACTTTTGTTAACGTCGTACAAAATTTTGTCCAATATTCTTTTGAGAAGATTAACTCCGTTCGTAGATGAAATTATTGGGTATCATCAGTGCGGTTTTCGGCGTAATAGATCGACTATTGATCAGATTTTTTGTATTCGACAGATAATGGAGAAAAAATCGGAGTATAAGGATACAGTACATCAGTTATTCATAGATTTCAAAAGGCATATGACTCGGTTAAGAGGGAAGTATTATATGATATTCTTATTGAATTTGGTATTCCCAAGAAACTAGTTCTATTAATTAAAATGTGTCTCAGTGAAACATACAGCAGAGTCCGTATAGGTCAGTTTCTATCTGATGCTTTTCCAATTCACTGCGGGCTAAAGCAGGGAGATGCACTATCACCTTTACTTTTTAACTTCGCTCTAGAATATGCCATTAGGAAAGTTCAGGATAACAGGCAGGGTTTGGAATTGAACGGGTTACATCAGCTTCTTGTCTATGCGGATGACGTGAATATGTTAGGCGAAAATACACAAACGATTAGGGAAAACACGGAAATTTTACTTGAAGCAAGTAGAGCGATCGGTTTGGAAGTAAATCCCGAAAAGACAAAGTATATGATTATGTCTCGTGACCAGAATATTGTACGAAATGGAAATATAAAAATTGTAAATTTATCCTTCGAAGAGGTGGAAAAATTCAAATATCTTGGAGCAACAGTAACAAATATAAATGACACTCGGGAGGAAATTAAACGCAGAATAAATATGGGAAATGCATGTTATTATTCGGTTGAGAAGCTCTTATCATCCAGTCTGCTGTCCAAAAATCTGAAAGTTAGAATTTATAAAACAGTTATATTACCGGTTCTTCTGTATGGTTGTGAAACTTGGACTCTCACTCTGAGAGAGGAACATAGGTTCAGGGTGTTTGAGAATAAGGTGCTAAGGAAAATATTTGGGGCTAAGCGGGATGACGTTACAGGAGAATGGAGAAAGTTACACAACACAGAACTGCACGCATTGTATTCTTCACCTGACATAATTAGGAACATAAAATCGAGACGTTTGAGATGGGCAGGGCATGTAGCACGTATGGGCGAATCCAGAAATGCATATAGAGTGTTAGTTGGGAGACCGGAGGGAAAAAGACCTTTAGGGAGGCCGAGACGTAGGTGGGAGGATAATATTAAAATGGATTTGAGGGAGGTGGGGTGTGATGATAGAGACTGGATTAATCTTGCACAGGATAGGGACCGCTGGCGGGCTTATGTGAGGGCGGCAATGAACCTTCGGGTTCCTTAAAAGCCATTTGTAAGTAAGTATAGTATGTATTGAAACAATTAGAAATATAATTCGACCTGGTACACTTGCGGCGGTAAGTATTTTCAGTGTTATTTGCATTTAGGTAATATACTAAAACTACAAACTACAAAACTTCCAACAATCCCATGCACTGTGAAAAGCTGAAAGAATTGATTTGGTACAGTCTTGAACGTACCTTCACTGAAAATCGTGTCACTGGCAGCCAAAAGTTCTAAATTTCTATCGATGGCAAACATTAACACTCGTCCTTCGTCATTAACACCTGAATCAAAGAACATCAAATTTTCTCCCCTCAATGTTTTGTTGTAGCGCTGAATAATGTCAATTTCTCTTATTGATTGAGGAAGTGGAGGAGGATTAGCTTCCGCTGATAAGAAACCATTCTGATTACTGCATTTCTTTGTGGAAGACTTACGATAATTTCTTCGTTATGAACTCCAGACAACAAAGCCGGGAGGTTAGCTAGTAACTTATCTCTATTGAACAACCTTGTATGTTGGACCTTTTTGTATGGACCTTTCGTATGATGGACCTTTTAGTATAATGGGCTTTATAATAAGGTGGACCACATAGATGTCTGGCTTTTTCACACCATGGACAAATTGTATGTAGGACTTGAAATGTTGGACTATTTAGTTTGTGGACATTTTTTGTGGACCTTTTGTACTTGTGGACATTTTGTTATGGACCTTATAACCTGGAAGCACTTCAAGTTGTGCACACCCATTTCTTGTCATTGTTTTAAGAGTTTCTTCAATGAATTGTGTTTCCCGAAGTTCACAATGCATTATCAGTACAGCGATCACTACAATTATTATTGTTAGTGTTCAAACCACGAGTTACTAGAGAGCGTCTCAACAAGTTGTGTATGCTGACTTCATCACTTCGCTCTACAAAATCTAGGAGCTTGTTCTCAATCTATTTTTCAGGGTTAAAATATCTTAACACATCCCTGGGCTTGAAGGAGAAGTGAAAGGGACGGAGAAACTCCCGTCCATATCCTTTTCCTTTACACCGTCTTAGAAACAAATGCACAGTAAGGCACTGTGCTTCAGTAGTGGATTTTAGGTTACCAGCGACAGCCGAAAGTTCGTAAAATCTATTATCCCTGACTTATACAATCCGTCACTGAGCGATGTTTAGGCCTACCTTCCTGTCTACTCGTATCGGACCTAAATATTACTGTATTAGTCGGGGAAGTTGGAGTGGGGAATTAAGGGGTAATCTGCAGTGACTCGATTGAGGTATTAGTTCCTAGGACGTCTTAACACAAGAGGAACATTTTTCTGTTTTGATTATTGTAGCAATAAAAAAATATTGACTGCAATTACTGGAGTTTTCAAGAGCCAAAATATTTTTAACTAGGGGGGACTAGATTTTCAGACACAAAAGTAGAACTCATTCTTAAATGATCCTGTAAAATGCGGCATATATATATATAATATGTAAACTTCATACCAAAGCAGTAATCAATTTTAACACAATACACATTTTCAAATAGGTAGCTAACGGATACAACTGATATAAAGGAAATAATGTATTAATACTGTCCGTCCGAGTGGTTATGTAGCATCTCGATTTCCCCCACCCGTTTCTGCTGGCCTCTCTGTAAAGGCTATTGGCTAGGCTGTTAAGGCTCATTCACAATAAAAATTAAACATAACGTAAGCGTTAACTTAAAAAAGTAAACGTTACGGTAAAATCAAGAACATTCACTATAGGAACATAAACATAACCGCAAAGATACTTGGTAACCATGGAAACATAACAACGACGCCATTTCCTCATATTCTGTCTTATACTTCAGCGCTCTACGATTGTGTACTGTTTGCAAGTCACGTAAGCATGAGAATGAAGCAACCTGGGCCGTAAGCTTGAAACGGTGGAACCAAAAAAGTGTACTAGTATGGCCGTCAAATTACCCATAGTTCATCTCTTTTTCCGGTGTGTTTATCAGCTGTTTTGTTCATATTATTACGATTACAAATTGTTTCATGTTGTTATGAATATTTCCAAAGTGTAGTCAAGTTCAGCAGGAGTTATTTGTTTATGAATAAGCTAATGTTCTGTTCGGCTCAACTGTAAAATATGTCCGTTGATATGTTCCCCTATGCTTTAACATGTGAAGGAGTGCCAACATCCTTCTTGATAAAAGAAAGAATGTGGAAATGAAATGTCTAGTCCATGCCACAACCTTAATACTTTTAATAAATATACAGTCAAATTTACATTGATATAATAATCTGCTAATACTCCCGTTACCTCCACATCCATTCTAAACCGTTTACGTATGTCCGAAACCGATAGTAGCAATTGAATATTTGGCGGTTGGCAGTATTTCGCAGAGGATCATGGGGCATAGAGGGTGTAGTTTGACGTCATATCCGTCTCACTGATATCAAGCATATTTGCTTGGAGTGCTCCCTCCTTTCTTTTTATCCTCTCAGGAATGAAGGTTTGGAGTTTGCAAACTTTCATGTTAACGTCTAACGGCAATGTTAATGTCAGTGTTTATGTTAATCATTGTAAATGATCCCATCTGGTAGCCTGTTACGGTTATGTTTAATTTTCATTGTGAATAGGCCTTTACGCTCTTTCCTCGAAATATTTGCTATTCGGAATTGGAAATCTACGTAATATTATAATTATAACTGTTTAAAATAATTTAAAGAAAAGGACCCCGTAAAGTAAGCAACTGTCACGTGACTTCTCCCGTTTCGCTGACTCTGCGACATAACCACTCGGTCGGATAGTAACAGAATCCGTTGTTGGACGGCGAGCGGTCATATGTCGGCATAAAGAGAGGTCCATGCACGCTTCCCTACGCAGACTGGTCCCACTCCATCCCTTACCGCTTCTCGGGTCAGGAGCATCGCACTACCGTCATTAAGCCGACGTAACATTACTACTCGGGATGATAGCATAGGAACTCTCTGTACATGCGAAAGTAGAAAATATGACTATCGATTTGTGTCAGAGTTATTTGTACAGGGACTTCATTTTATTTTTACTAACATTTTTAATATTAACCTGGCTATACCTTTGGATTAATGATCGAGACCCGGAAACACCGTTTGCTACCCCCTTCCACGACTGGAGTTCGATGATACTTACTTACCTACTTACTTACTTACAAATGGCTTTTAAGGAACCCGAAGGTTCATTGCCGCCCTCACATAAGCCCGCCATCGGTCCCTATCCTGTGCAAGATTAATCCAGTCTCTATCATCACACCCCACCTCCCTCAAATCCATTTTAATATTATCCTCCATCTACGTCTCGGCCTCCCTAAAGGTCTTTTTCCCTCCGGTCTCCCAACTAACACTCTATATGCATTTCTGGATTCGCCCATACGTGCTACATGCCCTGCCCATCTCAAACGTCTGGATTTTAAGTTCCTAATTATGTTAGCTGAAGAATAGCCTACAATGCGTGAAGTTCTGTGTTGTGTAACTTTCTCCATTCTCCTGTAACTTCATCCCGCTTAGCCCCAAATATTTTCCTAAGCACCTTATTCTCAAACACCCTTAATCTATGTTCCTCTCTCAGAGTGAGAGTCCAAGTTTCACAACCATACAGAAGAACCGGTAATATAACTGTTTTATAAATTCTAACTTGCAGATTTTTTGACAGCAGACTGGATGATAAAAGCTTCTCAACCGCATAATAACACGCATTTCCCATATTTATTCTGCGTTTAATTTCCTCCCGAGTGTCATTTATATTTGTTACTGTTGCTCCAAGATATTTGAATTTTTCCACCTCTTCGAAGGATAAATCTCCAATTTTTATATTTCCATTTCGTACAATATTCTGGTCACGAGACATAATCATATACTTTGTCTTTTCGGGATTTACTTCCAAACCGATCGCTCTACTTGCTTCAAGTAAAATTTCCGTGTTTCCCTAATCGTTTGTGTATTTTCTCCTAACATATTCACGTCATCTGCATAGACAAGAAGCTGATGTAACCCGTTCAATTCCAAACCCTGCCTGTTATCCTGAACTTTCCTAATGGCATATTCTAGAGCGAAGTTAAAAAGTAAAGGTGATAGTGCATCTCCCTGCTTTAGCCCGCAGTGAATTGGAAAAGCATCAGATAGAAACTGACCTATACGGACTCTGCTGTATGTTTCACTGAGACACATTTTAATTAATCGAACTAGTTTCTTGGGAATACCAAATTCATTAAGAATATCATATAATACTTCCCTCTTAACCGAGTCATATGCCTTTTTGAAATCTATGAATAACTGATGTACAGCTGTCAAAAAAAAAAAGTAGCCGCACTCGTGAACAGCGAATATTTTCAAAGTCCACTTCGGGTCGCGGCGATGTTACACGATGCATGTGCTTGTACAAACAGTTCCGGAACTATGAAAGTGTTCCATATCTGCGCCTCGTAGACCAGCGGTAGAGTGCTTGTTTAATGATTCAAAGGTCGTGGGGTCGGGCCTTCTTCAAGTTTTCATTTTATTTTTTAATCGTTCTTTAGCGATGTAAATGATATTCAAATTATTATTTATATCCAGTTATCGTTCTTTATGGATATAACGTTATTTATATTTTGTTATCGTTCTTTAGAGATATGAATAAAATTCAGGTCATCATTTGTATTCTGTTATCGTATTATAACGATATGGATAATAATTATTATTGTATCTCCAATGGGGGTTAGCCCTATTTTACATATGTATGTTAGGGCTATAGTTTTATACACAAAAAAGATAAGCATAAAGAGAAATGGAAAAGAAAATTAAATTAGCTTACGCGATGTAAACAAAACATAAACAATCCCTAAATTATTAGGCATTGCGATTGCAAAACAAATATCAGGCATCAATTTGAAACATACAAAAACATTAACAACACACATACGTAACACTTCTATAACACAAATATGCAGCTTTCCGTACCATACATCATAAATTAATACACAATAGTCACACAAACACAATCAAACTATAATTACGACATTGCGACGACATCAAGCATCCCATAACTGACTCACATACATAACAAATCAAGCATCCGTTGCAACACATACACTTCAACATAGTAACCACACTTTTAAAAGTTACAAATTTGGCTCCAAGAAGAATAAATAGGACACTGTTACTAATTACTATTCTTCTACAATTTCTTAAATACATCTGTAATAAATCTGTGAAATTCCGATATGAATAATATTCACGTTTTTTATATTGTTATCGTTCTTTAGCGTTTTAAATAATATTCAAGTTATCATTTATATTCTATTTTCCTTCATTAGCATTATAAAACAATATTCAAGTTATTTATATTGTTATTGTTCTTTCGCAATATATTAATTAAACAAACCGATATTTATCATTTATATTCTGTTATCGTTCTTTAGTGATACTGTATAAATAATATTCAAGTTATTTATATTGTAATCGTTCTTTAGCGATATAAATAACATAAATTTAATATTAGGTTTGGAAAAATCCAGTTGCATAATACTGGTATTACTTTTTCTTTTTGTATTATTACATTATACTATCTTGAACCACAATAAAATGAAAAGGAGTAACGAGGAATTGAACCTGGGACGTTGACATCTAAATTCCGACGTTCGTCCGCTGAGCTACGAGAGCAAAAGTGTGGAAACATTTTCGGAAAAATTGGCCCAATCACACTCTAAGATTTTCTGATGATTCGTAGAAGCTAGTCCAGAATGCGGGGGGCAAAGGCTAATTGAGATTTCCCGGTCTCTGACCGGGTCAAACATCCTGATAGAATTAATATTTAACCCTTGCCGTGACCTTCGGTGAAGTCCGGAGGGCCCAATTAGTCAAATCCACTCTCCTCATCTCCACGCTTGGGCCCCCTGGAATTTAATAAGATGCGAAAGAGATAGTGGTGTGCGGAAAGCAACGGGATGTTACCGCATTTAGGCCTATCCTTCCCAAGAAAACTGCAAACATGAACAAAGGAAGCTTTTAATAGAAGAAGAAGGATCTTCTGCGGACTTCTGGAAAAAGAACTAAGGAAGATTCTAGTGAAGTGCTTTGTGTGGAGTGTGGCATTGTATGGGGAAAGAACATGGACATTACGACGAAATGAAGAGAAACGAATTGAAGCATTTGAAATGTGGATGTGGAGAAGAACGGTGCGTGTGAAGTGGACAGACAGAATAAGAAATAAAATTGTGTTTGAAAAAGTGAGTGAAGAAAGAATGATGCTGAAACTGATTAGAAAGATAAAAAGGAATTGGTTGGGTATCTGGTTGAAAAGAATAATAGACGACATTATGATACGTGGATCATATGCGGAGACTAAGAGGAAGGCAGAAAATAGGAAAGATTGGAGATTGCTGGGTTTGCAATGAAAGACCTGCCCATGGACAGAACATTTATGTGTGTATGTTCAGAATGCCTGGAATATCGTGTCTAAGAACAGTCGCTATTTGCAAAGACTAGTCAATTCCATGCCCACTCGACTGCAAGATGATCGAGATAAGAGGAAGATAGACTAAATATTGAATTGTGGCTTTTTGTTTTGTTTTTTGAACGCTTAATTGTTTGAATGTTTTAAGGCCGACGCCAGTAAATTTGTTATGTTTATGCCACGAAAGATATTTTATTGAGAATAAAATCTTTTTTCTTTCCATTTGCAGCCACAATATCATAATGATAATGATAAAGTCATGGCATAATATATTAATGAACCTGATGTTAATTACTAAAATAATCATAAAAGAGAAAGGAGCCATTATGTCTAGTTTGTCTCTCTCAAAAGCAGAACAAAAAAGGACATAAAATCACGAGGTTGTAGTCGAACGCAGGACCTCATGAATAAGAGGCCTGAACGCTACCATTACGCTATCGAATCACAGAGAGAATACTTCAATTATAACTGTAGATATCAGGCAACGTGGGTCCAACAACATGTAACATCGCCTGTCTCCGAATTGTAGCGAAGATACCCGAAGGGAACTTCGTTCCAGGAGAGCGGCCACTTTTTCTTTTGACAGCTGTACTGTACCCTTATATTCCCATTTTTTCTCTATTATCTGTCGAATACAAAAAATCTGATCAATAGTCGATCTATTACGCCGAAAACCGCACTGATGATCCCCAATAATTTCATCTACGTACGGAGTTAATCTTCTCAAAAGAATATTGGACAAAATTTTGTACGACGTCAACAAAAGTGATATTCCTCGAAAGTTACCACAGTTGGTTTTGTCCCCCTTCTTAAAAATAGGTACAATTATGGACTCCTTCCATTGTTCTGGTACAATTTCCTTTTCCCAAATAGCAAATACAAGTTTATAAATTTCGCTATATAATGCACTCCCACCCTCTTGTATTAATTCTGCTGGAATTTGATCGATACCTGGAGACTTGTACTTTTTCAGATTTTCTATCGCAATTTCGACTTCTGAAAGTGTGGGTTCGGGTATAAATGGCTCAGCAGTTTGTATTTCAATTTCGTCCCGATCATTTCTATTTGGCCTATGTACATTTAATAGTTGCGCAAAATAGTTTTCCATCTGTTTAGGATTGATGGAGAGTCTGCAAGCAAGTCACCATTCTCATCCTTGATCACATTTACCGTTGGCTGATATCCGTTCTTAAATTCCTTTATACCCTTATATAAATCTCGAATGTTTTTATTCTTACTATTTGTTTCTACCTCATTCAGTTTTTCCTTCAAGTAACCTCTCTTTTTATTCCTAAGTGTACGACTTGCTTCCAGTCTTTCATTGAAATAATTGGAGTTCGATGATACTGGAGTAAAATACAAACAAATCACTTTACTAGGTATAGGAGGAGAGAAATGTAGTTCATCCATTTACGTAAACTAGGAAATATCGCGATTTTGAGTGTGATAATTTTCATTAGGTTTTGTTTAATCAAAATACAGTACAGTATTAACAATAAGTGTTTTTACTCACGAACTGAGTTATCCATGCGAACGTATTCATTATGCAGTGTATATTATACTGTCTACAGCACATTAGCGTACGATATAGAGAATGAAGTTAAATTGAAAAATAGTCATAACTTAATATAGATATTTAAACACATTTTTGAAAAAGGTGGCCGTTCATTTAGATTTAGACTTCAGTTCTTTTGTGCACATTATCGCACTCTAGACTTACTTACTTACTTACAAATGGCTTTTAAGGAACCCGAAGGTTCATTGCCGCCCTCACATAAGCCCGCCATCGGTCCCTATCCTGTGCAAGATTAATCATTATATCCCACCTACCTCAAATCCATTTTAATATTATCCTCCCATCTATATCTCGGCCTACCCAAAGGTCTTTTTCCCTCCGGTCTCCCAACTAACACTCTAGACTATTGCATCTAATTCCAATTACCAGTTTCGTCCTTCGTACTAGTAACTCATGTTGAAATAATTCTATACCTATTATATAAAAGTGTACCTTACGTACTGTAAATTCAATCTTCACCTCTGTCCGACCTACACAGATAACATTACTCAGGCATGCTATCTACTGTCCGTCCAAGTGGTTATGTCACAGGATCATAGAAAGGGGGGAAATCACATGACAGTTAATTACTTTTATTTAAGTTATTTTAAACAGTTGCGGGTGAGGGAAATCGGGATGCGAGGTAGGCAAAAGGACGACAGTACCTGTGCGAAAATATGGTTCAATATTGAAAGCTCTTTCTTCACTGGAAAACGCGAACATATTTCTGGAACGTACTATACTCACTAACTCAGTACTGTTTGTGTTTACTACGACCTTAATGCGACTTTGAATATGTACGCTTGGTACTGTGTGGAGAACAGTTGGAAGTTTACTAGTAGAGGGGGTGGGAGTGAAGTACATTTAAAAACTCAGGCACAATAAAAATTGAAGCAAAAATAAAATGATGTCCCTGTACTAACAACAGAATCTTATGTTCAAAATATATACAATAAGGACTAAATTAAGAAAAAATACGGGATCCGGGATTTTGCTTCAAATATAACCAATAGGCCTATATAGGATTTTCCCGGAAATGGGGATAGTTGGCAACCCTAAGTTCACTTGATTCGTAATATAGCCATATCAGAGCGTACAAGCAAATGTACAAGTAAAACTTCATAAATACAAGACTCCTAGTCATAGCTTTCCTTTTCTTGCTTTCCAATTTGCGATGTTTTGAGCAACTGATATGAATAGGTATTTATTTTAAACTCACCACAGTAACTTGAAATCCTAGCAGACAAATTAGGAGCGACGCTGTAAAAAACACAATGAAGAACATCGTATTGAATGCTTTATTCATGTCTGCAACAAACCTGTGGAAAACAAAAAAGAAGTGAACATATAATTAATTGTACGATATTTAACTTTTGAACAGATTTTTATTTTATCTTAGTTTTAATAAAAAATAGTGCGTGGTAAATATTTCTGGCATTTCCTCTACTTGTTTATTTCTGTTTACATTTGTGTAAAGGTTTGAATAATCTATGAACCACTGAAGTATGATATAGTACGTAGTTCATTATTTGACGTACGTTTTGCAGTACAGAAATTATTTAGCATCGGATGAAATGTTATGTACTAATACTGGGATATGGTGGATTGAAAATGATCTAGAAAAGAAAAGAAGCACACATGGACGAAAACACTCTAACAATAAGTCAGATTCTGCAGGGGATTTAAGCTATATAATTTGGTGTGCCTATATTCGACAGCTGACTGATTTCGCTATATCCAATTTCAAGAATAGTACAAAAGTCAGCGGGAAATATATATGTACCTTGATTTAAGAACAAGACGTGCTGGATTTCTCCTAAACGTTTAGTAATGAGGCGATCTGCACTAGGGATTGTAACTATGTAACTTGACCTGAGGACTGAACAAAATATTATAGTCCCGACGCTGTTATTTCCGGCTTGACTCCGCCCCTTTGCTTACGTCTTAGAAAGTAAAGGCTCTATAAATTCTACTAATAGTAGTAGGTAGGTAGTATCGTTCGCCATTTTTGTTCTCACATTGCCGAGCTACCATACGAGAAATCTATTTGCCGCATCGTTAAACATTATCATGTCGTAGCTCCTATGATAATAAATCAAACGCACTGTAATTGAGCAAATAATTGAGCGGCAAATAACGTCTTCGTGTGCTTTCTGCGAACGCCAAAAAAGAGCTAAAATGGCTGGCGATTATATTAAGTATTTATCGAGCCTTAAGAAATGAATCAGCGAATCACAAGACGCACACGTTTAAATGTAGTCGACCTGCAACGCGATTGGCTGCCGGAAATTAGAGCGACGGGACTATAGCAATGTAATTTTTTTTTTGTTTTTCTTGATTAAGTTTTTTTTTAATTTCTATATCCGGCCAGAGGCCATTTTTCCGAAAGATTGTGTTTTTGCAGGTTTCAGTTTTTCTGTTTTCTGTTTACTAAACTAACGCAAACACAACACCCATGCCCGAGGCGGGACTCGAACCCACAACTCTTCGGACCAATCCGTAGAGTCATGTTTCAATTGCTCATCGTTTGAACTCCTTACCCCATACTCTAAGGGGCTATCAAACATTGACTATTTTCAAAAGCTAATTGTCAAAAAGTCTGTCTCTAGAATATGATCTAGAATATAATTTTTGTAAAATAGTTTTTTTAATATATCAATTGTTCACTATTTTAATCATTCCTTTCATTCACGTTGCCCTGTTTAAAACTAAACTGTAATTGCTTGGCTCTTAGAATTACACGTAACTAAACTTATCTTTTATTTTGCTTTTACTATTGCTGTAATAATAATAATAATAATAATAATAATAATAATAATAATAATAATAATAATAATAATAAAATAATGCTTACTTACAAATGGCTTTTAGAGAACCCGGAGGCATTGGCGCCCTCATATGATCCCACCATCGGTCCCTATCCTGTGCAAGATTAATCCAGTCCCTACCATCATATCCCACCTCCCTCAAATCCATTTTAATATTATACTCCTATCTACTTCTCGGCCTTCCCAAAGGTCTTTTCCCCTCCGGCCTCCTAACTAACACTCTATATACATTTCTGGATTCACTCATACGTGCTACATGCTCTGCCATCTAAACGTCTGGATTTAATGTTCCTAATTATGTCAAGTGAAGAATACAATGAATGCAGCTCTGCGTTGTGTAATTTTCTCCATTCTCCTGTAACTTCATCCCTCTTAGCCCCAAATATTTTCCTAAACACCATATTCTCAAACACCCTTAGCCTCTGTTCTTCTCTCAAAGTGAGAACCCAAGTTTCACAACCATACAGAGCAACCGGTAATGTAACTGTTTTATAAATTCCAACTTTTAGCTTTGAATCTTCCATATTTATAGTGCGTTTAATTTTCTCTCGAGTGTCATTTATATTTTTGTTACTGTTGCCCCAAGGTACTTGAATTTTTTTATATTTTCAAAGGATAAATGTCCGATTTTTATTTTTCCAGTCCTTACTATGTTCTGGTCATGAGTCATAATCATATACTTTCTTTTTTCGGGATTTACTCCCAAATCTATCTCCTTAATTGCACCAAATAAAATTCCTGTGTTTTCCCTAAGGATTTGTGGATTTTTCTCCTAACATATTCATGTCATCCGCATACACAAGCAGCTGATGTAACCCGTTGAATTCCAACCCCTCTCTGTTATCCTGGACTTTCCTAATAATAATAATAATAATAATAATAATAATAATAATAATAATAATAATAATAATAATAATAATAATAATAGAGTACGCTTAGCATATGATGTCGTTTCATTTAAGGCGTCTGGGAATGAGTTCCGAAATGACATAATTTCAAAATTCTTTTTATGATTTAGCGTAGTCCCTCTGAATAGGTAACTCAGGAGTTCCCTTTCTTAAATTTGTGTTGTCGATGTATAAAATGTATCACAAGTTATAACATGCAAAATGCAAAATCTCGCAGGTATCCGTTATATGTATTGTACTTACAGTAAAAGTGACTGATGGTGTTTGACGCACTCCTTGATATATACCACAGTTTCTCTTTCGAATATTTTGTAACGATCTCCCGAAGTTACAGCCAGCTTGTCTTCCTCCGTCTGTGACAAAATTTTCTGTCCGACTTTATTCACATCACCTGGAATCGTGCCAGCAACTTCATTCATATCAAAAGACGGAAGGGAATTCTCAAGAAATTTGGCTGAACGACCTTGTTTGGCTTTGATCTTCAACTGAACTTCTGTGTTCATATTTATTAGCGATTTATTCAAGAGGTCGAACTGACAGCCCACGTAAATCATGAGGGTCACGCAGAAGGTGTCGATGCAACCCAAACACCACGCTTCAAGTATGGTAAGGGTGGCCTGCATGGAGTATTCTATCTCGTATTGCGGGCTCTGGGTAGAGTCCCAATTTGGATACCAGGATTTGTAGGGCAGAATTCTATGATGACCACTATGGTTCAAGGAAACTTCTTCCTCTTCTGGAGGCGGTGCAGTTAGAGGGTGCGTGACCATCGCCACCACCGTGCAGCTATACAATGTGAACCAACCGATAATGATCCTCCTGACGTACTGAATTGTCTCCTGTACAAGTCTAGTCTCTTCTTCGTCGAGTCGCTTCTCGTGGACGTAGAAGTTTTCGTACAGGCAAAGTATGAGCTTCTGGATCTCTCCTTTGTAGATGACGAATGTCATGATTTTCATGCCGCTCCTGATCTGTGTCAGCAGGATGCTCATCACCTCTATGCCATCAGCCATTGGGTAGTTCGTGCATAGGAGGAACAGCGGTGCAGCGATGCTGGTGCCATGAAACAAGAAGACGATGAACATAGTGTAGCACTTGTACAGTGTGTTCACCCAGGGCGAGGAGCTCACTTCGAATGGGCAGATTGACCCTAATGTGAGAACCTTCAAATTCAAAGCCAAGCACGCCCTTGTCAGCACGGTCTGCCCTTTCGCTTCCATGTCTGACTTTCTCCCTACTGTCAATTTTATGCTGCAAATGCAGTATATAAAATTGCTCTTTCGATTTTTCTGATGTTTCAAAGAACCTGGTTGTTAATGACTTGTCGCCAGTATCGCTAATTTCTTTGTAATGAAGCCGACTATGCTTATCCCTACAAACTTTACGCAAAGTTTGAGAAAAGAAGTAACAACTCATGCTAATTCCAGCTTACAACACATATGAAATATTTTATGAAGGTGGATATTGTGAATAGAAATAGTCTAATCGTTTTTATTAGGGTAATCACATTTTCAAAGTTTTGCCTCTATAAGGAAACTTTCACTTAAGGTTTTCTGACAATTATAATATATCATGTACTATTATACTGAATCTCTCAGTGGCGGCTTGCATCGTAAAAGTATTACAGAACATTTTTCATAATGCCGCAACTCCTCAATATTCGATATCGATACCAAAACTGAAGATTAAATACATTACGTTTTATATTTGAAAACAAACTCTAATCTCTTTGTAAATTTAAAAAATTACACTATACATAATGGATAGGCCTATTAGACTGAAATCAAAACGGAAATTAACTTTCTCAAAATTTAGCCTGCACTAAGAACGATCAAAATGGTCTCCGCTCAAGCCATGCAAATGTATGCAACACTTCTTCTTCTTCTTATTATTATTATTATTATTATTACTACTACTACTACTACTACTACTACTACTACTACTACTACTACTACTACTACTACTACTACTATAAATCATTGACTGTACCTTTTGTCTGCAGTTCCAAGGTAGAAATATTGAGTATTTTTTTTTTTACATTTTTGTAGACTTTTACTTACTTACTTACTTACTTACTTACTTACTTACTTACTTACTTACTTACTTACTGGCTTTTAAGGAACCCGGAGGTTCATTGCCGCCCTCACATAAGCCCGCCATTGGTCCCTATCCTGAGCAAGATTAATCCAGTCTCTATCGTCATATCCCATCTCCCTCAAATCCATTTTAATATTATCTTTCCATCTACGTTTCAGCCTCCCTAAAGGTCTTTTTCGCTCCGGCCTCCCAACTAACACTCTATATGCATTTATGGATTCGCCCATACGTGCTACATGCCAAGCCCATCTCAAACATCTGGATTTAATGTTCCTAATTATGTCAGGTGAAGAATACAATGCGTGCAGTTCTGTGTTGTGTAACTTTCTCCATTCTTCTGTAACTTCATCCCTCTTAGCCCCAAATATTTTCCTAAGCACCTTATTCTTAAACACCCTTAACCAATGTCCCTCTCTCAAAGTGAGAGTCCAAGTTTAACAACCATAAAGAACAACCGGTAATATACCTGTTTTATAAATTCTAACTTTCAGATTTTTTGACAGCAGACTGGATGATAAAAGCTTCTCAACGGAATAATAACAGGCATTTCCCATATTTATTCTGTGTTTAATTTTCTCCCGAGTATCATTTATATTATTTTGTTACTGTTGCTCCAAGACATTTGAACTTCTCCACCTCTTCGAAAGATAACTTTCAAATTTTTATATTTCCATTTCGTACAATATTCTCTTCACGAGACATAATCATATATTTTAATCCAAAAAGTTAAAAATTCTTATATAAAATAACTACCGTACTATATCTCTTTATTTTTAATTAATGATGATGTGACATCGAATATCTCACTTTCAATGGTGTTAAAGAACTTACCTAAGCCCATAGTTGAATATAGTAGGTAGACTATACATTTCCGAACCAGGTCCCTACCTTAACAAGTCTCTTGATCCAATTTATCAACAGTAATCTCACTAGACGTTTTGATTTATCTAGAGAAAATCAAAACTCGAATGGGATTTAATTGACTATTACACGATTAGAAGAAAGTAGGCTATATAAAGATTAGAAGTAACAAAGTGTACAATAAAATATTAATTGGCTTACGAAAATACTGTCTTCAAATGTATTATTGTACCATCTCAACATTACTCTAGTTGGCAGTAGTGTTTTATGATGATGTTTTCTTGTTACCGGTATCAGTTGTGCCAACTGTGGAATCATCATTGAACTCTGTGGACTGTTGCTAGTCAAGAAGGCTTTGTTGATTCAGTTTCATTTTTATTAAAACATTTGCATTCCATTTCAACAATCCGGATCCCAGTAATCAACGTCACTTGACAGATGATTTTCAATAAATCTTAGTATTAAACAATCTCTGTTACGTGACTATCCATAATATATAGCAGAAGCTATAACAAACATAACCTAAATAATATAAACAAGTGTTAGAAAAGTTTTAATTAGGGATGATGAAATAAACAAGAAACGTTTTAATTAACGATGATGAAATAAAAAATAAACATGGATGATTTTAAAAGAAACAATTATTGAAAGTACAATTTTCAAATTTGAATGTTTTGGAGGTTCAGTTGATGTTATATTGGACGTGTGCGTAAAAGAAGTGAACTCGTTGGTGTACATGGTGTATCCCTCAACTCATTCAGGATTTCCGAATGGTGCTCTTCATATATGACCAGTGATCTTTATTAATTCTTGTTCTTGAATGCCAAAATGCGAGTCATATTTGAAAGTGATGTGCATCGACTGGAGTGGTTTGTAATTTTCTGTTTTTTGACGGCCAGACCAGTGCAGTTTGAAATGTTGGCAAACAAAGAAACAAATGCTAGGGTAGTGACAAAAATAAACAAATGCTAGGGACGCGATAAAATTAAACAAATGCTAGGGACGCGATAAAATTGTGCGATAAGCGGCCATGATTGGTTGAAAGACGTCCTTTCGTACCGTTTTATTGGTCGAAAGTAGTGTGACGTAGTAAAAGTGTAATGGTCACTTTAAATTTCTTTAAAAGTAGATTTCCGCACCCTGTATACTGGGAAATGCGACAATATAATTAATGAAATACGTGTTTTGACATCACGACAGCGGCTACGTAACATAATTTTCCAAATCATAGCTTAATTTCTGTTTAACTTAGGCATAAAGTATAATAAGACTCTTCCAAGACTTTTCTCCGGCAATCAACGTTAATAGGACTGAACGAGGTTCGCATGAGGAGACGTCGGTAATAACTTTAAATTACAGTACCTTCAGTTTTATAAAACAGAAAGCAAACAACGTCAAAGTATTTATTCCTTAGAAGCAGTAACTATAGATAATCTTGATTATATGAAGGAAGAAATAAACTATTTTCTACCGCCATCTGTATTCATGATCAGTGGCAGCTAGTGTTCTCTTTATATTTGGTTTTTTTTTAGTTTTTCTAAAAGTGAACAAATTCTAGATCAAATTTAGGTCACATCTTATCTATAAAAATCGTAGTACTAGTAAAAATTCAAATTTCAATAATTTACAGTGGCGGTACACTTCTTATACCCTTGATGTTGTAGTCTAGGGACATATTGCGTTCGTCTTATTGTTTCTTGTTTTTCGACATTTAACAACAAAGGTGTCACTATACCATAAATATTACGTATGAAGAGTCAATATGATCTAGGACGACCATTGTTGATCTATTACACTAACCTCATTATTCTTATTTTTCTCCATTTATTCTCCTTTTCTTCCTTTTATTCCCCTTCCTTATATTCCCCTTGTTGTCCTTTTATTTAATAATGATAATAATAATAATAATAATAATAATAATAATAATAATAATAATAATCTATACTAATAATAAATCTGTAGCCGAAATTTTTCGGGGAATTTTTGATTTTCCAAAAATAATTGGTCCTAACATATATAATTAACCACCCTGAAACCGAAAATCGCTTTTTTGAAATTTTTGTTTGTATGTCTGTCTGTCTGTCTGTCTGTCTGTATGTTTGTTACCTTTTCACGTGATAATGGCTGAACGGATTTCGATGAAAATTGAAATATAAATTAAGTTTGTTGTAACTTAGATTTTAGGCTATATGGCATTCAAAATACATTATTTAAAAAGGGGGTTATAAGGGGGCCTGAATTAAATAAATCGAAATATCTCGCATATTATTCATTTCTGTGAAAAATGTTACATAACAAAAGTTTCTTTAAAAATAATTTGCGATAAGTTTCATTCTTTGAAAAATTTTGATAGGACTGATATTTAATGAGATAAATGAGTTTTAAAATTAAAATAACTGCCATCTAAGGCAGTGTAATGAATTAAAAAACAAATGACTTCGTCTATAAGGGGCCTTGGACAGCAACAATCGAAAGCTATGAAAGATAGCCTACAGAGAATGTTTCTGTGTTTGTATGAAGCAATATCGGAAGCTAAATTAACCGATTTGTATAATTAATTATTATTTCACCATTGGAAAGTGTAGTTTCTCTAGATGGACATAATGCTATAATGTTATTACAGTAACTTCTGATATAATATAATATAATATAATATAATATAATATAATATAATATAATATAATATAATATAATATAATATAATATAATATAATATAATATAATATAATATATTATTTAAACTTGGACATTAAGTTATTTGAAGGATTCAGAACCATAGTGGGCCAAGCGCCATTTACTGAATACGTAGAAAACAAGGGTTAAAATTAAGTTATTACCATAATTCAATGGAAACCTATAACAAGTAAAATAAAATATGCGCATTAAATCTAAATGATGTCAATCGTCATTAAACTATGGTTGCATGTAATAAAAATTAAGAAACATGTTAAAGGAATAATTCTCATTGCACCAAATGAGTGTCTCTGGACCAAAATGATCGCATTTTAATTATTTGGATGCAATTTAAATTAAGTAACATATTAAACGATTTATCCTTCTATCAAACACGAATGTTCCCTGAATCAAATGTCCTATTTTAATTATGTAATTACGTTATATTTATTTCTAACGGGTGCAGCGGAGCGCACGGGTAGGCCTACGGCTAGTAATAATGATAATACTTTATTTTCCAGAGATCGGCACATAAGAAACTCAAAATGACATCATCAGTTATGTATTTATTAAAAAGAAGTATCCATCTCACACTCAATAAATATAGGCACCACTTATTAGGCAACCAGGCCAGGAGAAAATGGGGCAGGGTGGCCACTTCTTTCCTCCACCCATTGCATACATCGCAGATTAGCTACATGTTACTCTAATCAGATTATTATTGGTATTATTATATTATTATCATATTATTATTATTATTATTATTATTATTATTATTATTATTATTATTATTATTGTAAATTAGTTATATTAAAAATTTAATTCTGTTTATTCTGTATTATTATTGTATCACTTGTGCTGGACTATCATTGGTCCATGGCTGTTGACCAGCACTTTAATAAATAAATAAATTATTATTACTATTATTATTGTGCTCAATGAAAATTTAATATTCACTCTTACGACCACGTAAGTTTAAATAATATAATTGACAGTTTTTTTTTTTTTTTCATGTTTACGACTATAACTCCACGACAAAGTTTGTTTCACAATGGACTCTTCTTTTAAATTATAAAAGATTGGTTAAGCAATTAATAGAGTTTGTGAAGTCCATGAAGACTGCATCAGTTGATCTGCGTGATTACGTCTATGCTTTTAATTTTTCATTCTTTGAGCGACCCAACTGCAAAGTGGTAACTTTACGGGGAAGAGAAACAGATCAGTTACGTCAAAGAGAGGAAAGGAATGAGTTAATGTTTTTGCCTTAATTTAACTCTCGAGAAGAGGAACTCGTGAAGCCACCGCGATATTTGATTTTATCGTCACTGAAATCTGTGCAATTTGAAATAGGACGTTGGCTACCCAACAATTTTTCATAATGAATGAAGAACATAAACGAAAGGTTGATGGATGCGTTGATCTCAATATTTTCCTTATGAAGATTTCAGCTGGCTGGCCAGGTGACGTCAGTACGACGAGATGGAAGAATGTTCTGTACAGATGCTACCAGTATTTATACATTTTTATGTACCTTTTCTGTACATCGGGGGTTCTTCTTTACTGTTTCTTTGCATATGAGACATTAGAAGATCTTGCAGAGAATATGAGCGTCTTTGTAACGCAGGTTGCTGTGACAGGTAGACTGACAGCGATCCTTTTCTATGACAAGGAAATGGTTCAACTGATGGTTACAATTCCGAAGAAATTCTTCATTCAGTATGAAGATTACATAAATGGAGCGCAAAGCAAATTAGCAGTATCCAAAATTGATTTTGCTAGAAAGATAACGCTAAATATCATGGTATTGTATTTTTTCACGACGATCGCCATGGTCTTTCATCCTCTGCTCACGATTGAAACTGAAGACGACAATGCCAGTTACTCTGCGGGCAGCCACGTACTTCCGTTCAAGAGTTGGTATCCCCTGGTTCCAGAACACAGCCCGTATTACGAGATCCAATACGCTTGCCAAGGAGCCCTCACGATAGTGGAAGGCTTGTTCCTAGGCACCATGGATACACTCTGCATCGTTGTTTTGCTTCACTACGCCACCCAGTTCCAACTCCTCAACGAATCCCTACGTAACATGTCCAACAACGTTAAAGAGAAAATTAAACTAGAAGGCGTCTTGAGAGGATTCCAGGTAAAACTGTGAAATTCTACAGAGTGATTTATACAGAACTAACACATTTCTTTCTTTCTTTGTTTATTTATTTCAAAACGAATGATGGTAGCCACAATTTGTTATACCTCAAATTTATTTATTTATTTTATTTATTTACTAGCCGTACCCGTGCGCTCCGCTGCACCCGTTAGAAATAAATATAAAGTAATTACATAATTAAAATAGAACATTTGATCCAGGGAACATTCGTGTTTGATAGAAGGATAAATCGTTTAATATGTTACTTAATTTAAATTGCATCCAAATAATTAAAATGCGATCATTTTGGTCCAGAGACCACTCATTGGTGCAATGACAATTCCTTTAACATGTTTCTAATTTTTATTACATGCAACCATAGTTTAATGAACATTGACATCATTTAGATTTAATGTGTATACTTTATTTTACTAGTTATAGGTTTCCATTGAATTATGGTAATAACTTAATTTTAACCCTTGTTTTCTACGTATTCAGTAAATGGCTTTCGGCCCACTATGGTTCTGAACCCTTCAAATAACTTATATTATATTATATTATATTATATTATATTATATTATATTATATTATATTATATTATATTATATTATATTATATTATATTATATTATATCAGAAGTTAATGTAATAACATTATAGCATTATGTCCATCTAGAGAAACTACACTTTCCAATGGTGAAATAATAATTAATTATACAAATCGGTTAATTTAGCTTCCGATATTACTTCATACAAACACAGAAACATTCTTTGTAGGCTATCTTTCATAGCTTTCGATTGTTGTGTCCAAGGCCCCTTATAGACGAAGTCATTTGTTTTTTATTTCAGTACACGGCCTTAGATGGCAGTTATTTTAATTTTAAAACTCATTTATCTCATTAAATATCAGTCCTATCAAAATTTTTCAAGGAATAAAACTTATCGAAAATTATTTTTAAATAAACTTTTGTTATGTAACATTTTTCACAAAAATCAATAATAAGCGAGATATTTCGATTTATTTAATTCAGGCCTCCTTATAACCCCCCTTTAAAATAATGTATTTTGAATGCCATATAGCCTAAAATCTAAGTTACAACGAACATAATTTATATTCCAATTTTCATCGAAATCCGTTCATCCATTGTCGCGTGAAAAGGTAACAAACATACAGAGACAGACAGACATACAAACAAAAATTTCAAAAAAAGCGATTTTCGGTTTCAGGGTGGTTAATTATATATGTTAGGACCAATTATTTTTGGAAAATCGAAAATTACCAGACAAATTTCGGCTACAGATTTATTATTAGTATAGATTTAATGCTTTACACTTGAGCTACATTAGGCATTGCAGCTCGAAAGAGCAGAAGCTCGTGCTCGGGCGCAGTTCAGATCAGTTATACAAAATATATCACAAAATTAAGAGAGTTCATTGAGCACAATAACATTAATAAATAGTAAAATACATACAGCATGTAATAATAAGGTCTATATACAAATAGAAAATACACAAGTACATAAATATTAGAGTATCAAATTAGCTTAAACAATTAAATAATTAATCTGATTTGTTTCTTAAATCTATGTGTGTTAAGTGTACTTAGCTCAGGGTAAGCTCTAATTAATGCATTGTAAATTTTGGGTCCAAAATTGCTGCTGTGTTTTAATCCAAGAACTGTGTGGCATTTGGAGTATTTAGAAAGAAACTGTAGTTTTGTCTCGTATGGTATTCGTGAGGATCAAATTTAAATTTATTGTGGTTTTTATGGAAGAAAATCAGCAATGTGTGTTTGTAAATTTGTTCTAGATTTGATACACCAAATTCCTGAAAAATTAATTTTGTTGGGTAATCAAAAGTTTTATAATAAATTTTGTTAATTCTTTTTTGGGGCAAATTTAAAGGATGGAGAGTCGATTTTGCCATTCCTCCTCAACCTAAAATACCATATTGAATTATTTATTGAAACAGAGCTAAGTACACAGTACGCAGAACATAAACAGGTAAATAAGAACGTAGAATGGAAAATTTGTGGATTGTTTTACGCAATCTGTTACACAGGAAGGAGATATGCTTGTCCCATTTTAAATGCTGATCAATAATAATGCCTAAATATTTAGAGTATGTAGTATGTAGAGGAGAGTATCTTTGGGAGATTACTAACCTCTATAGCAAATGTTGAAAATTCTTTATTTATTCGGCTGGAAATTCACTTAACGAGCAGTTTTTAACATCAAATTAAACAGGAGTTTTAATTCCCTGTCATGAGATGCGCAGATGTTTATTCTTTATTCTTTATTGTTGGCAGCTGTTTTCGACATTTTTTTTAGTCACTAAAAATGCAGTACACATTAAATCAACGGCTCTTCTTTGTGAAGCAATACTGAATTACGAATTCAATTACAGCTACTCAAAAGGTATACCAGAGAGAATTTGGTGTCCGTAATCCCCTCCAAAGAAACACAATACTGGGACTGGTAAACAAATTGGAAACGAATGGATTTCTAAAAGAATAATAATTTTGATGACAATAAATATGCATAATAAAGCATAAACATCTGCGCATCTCGTGGCAGGGAATCAAAATTCCTGCTTAATTTGACATTAAAAACTGGTCATTAACTGAGTACATATTATAAAACGGAAGAAATTTCACCTGAACAAGAATCGGACCAGTACGGGTGTAACCTGTGGTTAGCACGATGATCTCCCCCCCCCCCAGCAGTTACAGCTGGCTTTGGAATCTGGATTTCGGTACTAATTGCAGCTCCCAAAATTCATCACGACGATGGGTGGGCACTGATTTCATGCACTGACCAAAATTTCATGATAAAATCTCTTTCCTCATGAGAACTCGAACCAGCTCTCATTCTGTATCGCTAATCTGAGGCATAAGGAAGAGACTAGTGAAGTGCTTTGTATGAGGTGTGGCAAGAGTCTTTGAAGTTGATGTCACACATAATTTTCTATTTTCTCTAAGTCGAGAGAATTTTCAAACATCTGTGAGAATTCTTCCATCTTATTCCTGTGTTTTAAATGTTGCAACTGATTTACTTTGTTTTTATATAATTTACTAAGACGTAATATATGTTCAAGAACTCTAATCTTTTTATTTGGATCATATTTAATGTATTATTCTCTTCTATACTACGTCATACTGTATCATGACACGCAAAATTACACAAAACTAATTGGCACGCAAGTAATTTCATGAAGTTACCGAATTTAAGTGAATAATTTGTTTTTAAATTAGGATTTTCTCAAAAACGAAACGAGGTTTGACTTTTCCTTTTCTTTGATTTTTATATTATGATTCCCATGGAAAGTTTAATGTATGTAAAAAATTCAAGAACTTCAAACCTTCCACACCTTTTTTGTTTCTGTTTAAAGGTAACTACATCAGAAACTGACAACTTCCTTCAGAAATCTGATGCCATTGTGCAACACACTTGGAATAAAAGTTCTGAAGTTCTTAATTTAATGAACGAAGCGATTACAGAGCAAATATCTATGACTGAAAATACAAATGACATCATAGATTTAGAAGGATTTGTGACCGAAGGTTCTGTAAAATCTTATCTAGACGCAGAATATCTGAAGTATTTGAAAGCTTGCATTAGACATCATCAGGATCTTCTGGAGTAAGTACCATCCTGTTTATTTCCTTCAGAATAGCTCCATTGTGCTTATTTATCGCATGAATATGTCTTGTTGATAAATGTGTATTGTTTCCTCCGAGAATTCATGTTCTTATTATTCTTATTTCAACGGATCCGAATAGAGTTGAGTAGAGAAACAATTATTTTGTTTTAGCAGATGTATAGTTTTTTAAAGAATCTGCCCAGCAAACTTCTGTGCTACATATGAGTTTTTAGACTTCCACGGTGGCTGTGATCAGAATTAGGCTTTTGGGTAATGCACCGTGTTTTGGAACTTGACATTCCTAGCATTTCGGAACTACATACAGATTCTATCATCAGGGTAGATAGATAAGACCGGAGGGGTCATCTAACTATGTTGGGTAATGCGGACGACTACATCTTCTGCTAAAAAACGACGTCTAAAATGCCGGAAGAAACAGTGTCCTAGGTAACACCGATTTCGAGATATCAATATGTAAAAATGCACAGAGTACTGGCGTCACTCTTAATCAACGCAATACGTGATTTGGATTTCAAAGTCGTTGCATGTTTATTCCAGAATTCGATAGAAAACTTCTATATCTTATTGCATACAAAAACCCAGTTGAAAATACTAAAGGAATTAGTAGTTTACGAGCGGTTTGAAATGTTTTTTCGAAATAACAAGGGACGAAAAATGCACTTAATTGTTATTTTAACTCCGATCATTAGCATACTGTGACAGTGACGTGAGATTCGAACTCACGACCAGCGTCCCGCAAGAGAGCAGACCGCGCGTGAGCCGACGCGGGCTTCACGGAGCACTTTGGGATGGCGCGCGCGGAGAGAAGTAAGGGGAAAGGGCCTACGTGGCGAGGGAGTTTGCGCGCGCATCTTCTGCTTGCCTAGAGAGGCCGAGAAATCCGTCGAAGTGGAAGAATCGCGAATTCGAACTTTCGAGGCTACGTCGCTGTGGTTATAAATTACGGACGCGAAGGAACGACAAGAGAGTTTTCAGTTATTCAGTCAGTGAGTAAGCCAGAGCAAGTAAGCCAGTCTTGTGTACCGGAGTTCGACTCGAGTGTGCGTCCGCAACTGTATCAGCATCCGAAGGCCTGAGTTCGAGTGCAGTGGACCGCAGTTGGAGGGACCTGAGTTCGAGTGCAGTGGACCGCAGTTGGAGGGACCTGAGTTCGAGTACAGTGAACTGTCTCTGGAGGTCTGTGGTTCGAGATACTGTGAACTCGAGTGACTGAGATAGAAGAACTGTGAACTGAGAACTGATAGTTCTGATTTGTAAATAGTGCTTTCTAAATATTAGTTAAGATTAACAGTTCATTGTTGTTCGTAATAGTCCAAGTAAATTGTCATTGTCGTCGGTGGAGTGCTATAACGAATACTGTGTTGAGTGAAAATCCAATTGTTGACGAGAGCGTTTAAGGCGAATTGTAGAAAGGAATTATTGTTGGAAGAATAAAATCCTATTGTTGAGTGGAAATAAATTTACAATACTAAAGTTTTTCAGTACCTCTCTTCATTGCAATATATGACAATTACAAAGTCTGTCATTTACGATGTTTTTCACAACATTTTTCTGGACCTTGATATTTCGAAAACGGTGAAGTTTAGGATTCCGCAGTTATCACCATGTTGAATTTTTTCTTTCCAGCAGAAACGCTACAGAATCTGAGATTTCAGGTTTTCACGTTGATTCTGCTGTAAAAAATATTTTGTGGTTTTCAACCTGTGTTTAATTAATTTTTCCTCCGTTTCGAAATGATTTTCAGATTTTATTTTCAGGATGACGTAGTTCTCTGTCTATAATAATGACATACTCGGTTTTCTCGTCATACTTAGCTAGTTGAAACAGTTGAAATCTTAATTTTTACCAGTCAGCCCATGACAAGGAATTCGCATGGAATTTTTCAAATTCTATTTTGCAACATTTTCTTCTTCGTAAGGAAAATAGTTCTCCTTTTGCACTATTTGTTTTGTCACTAACCAATTTTGTAAGCCAGATAAGCAAGTAAGTTAGAATTGTCTTCATTTCAAGAATTTATGTTGAAAATTACAACGGCATTATCGTCATCTTTCGAAAGTATAATTATCTCTGTTAAAGAAAGTGTGTACAATTTGTTTATCTTTCTAGCTATAATTATTTTATATTTGTTTAAATCGGCAACCGGACTTTACCATGGGTAAAAGACGGTCCAAGCGTGGTGCCGACCACACTACTTCATTCTATTTCCAAGGCCATGAAAGCTTAGGGCTTTATCCCCATTCCTCCTCATATGACTTTATGGTGTGTATAGGGGAAGGGGAAATTTCTGCCTGTTTCTGGAGGCCTGGCTCGACACCTCGTAGAGTAAGATTAATTATTGTGAAGTGTTGGGAGGATGATGGTGATGATGATGAGGAGAAGGAGAAGGAGGGGAAGAGGAAGAGGAAGAGGATGAAAATAGGAGAACCAAGAGAAAATCAGATGACATACATTCTGAAAGCTGAAAAAGCCTTCTTTATTTATTAAATAGATTTTTTTTATTTTCTCTGTATTAAGGGGTTAGGTACAGCTTACAGCAGTAAAAGTTTTGGAAATATTCAACATTTTTTTTCTCTATTACTGTATCTTGCACAAAAATGAAAATTGGTATATGTAAAACACTGTCCTTCTGCTATATGTAAAAAATATTTTTACAATTTAAAAAAATTATTTATATATATATATATATATATATATATATATATATATATATATATATATATATATATATATTTCAAAATTCAGAACTGTGACAGTTCACTGTGCAGTGATGAAGCGTTTTGACCATTTTTAAAATGAATTTATTTTTTATCTGACAATCTAACAAAGTTAGAGAAGTGATCTTGCATCATATTGTAGATATGACATGCATAAATACACACAAAAAATTTCATCACAAAATGTTTAATAATTTTTTAGTTATGTGGAAAACACCTCATCACTGCATAGTTAACTGAATTTTTTTTTTGGGGGGGGGGAATAAATAAATAAATAAATAATTTTTTTTAAATCGTAAAAATAATTTTTTTAATATAGCAGGACAGTGTTTTACGCATACTAATTTTCATTATTGTACAAGATACAGTAATGGAGGAAAAAATGTTTCATATTTCCCAAAATTTTACTGCTGTAAGCTGTACCTAACCTCTTAAGTAGGTCTACACGAAATAGATACAAAGAAAAATATTGCGATGCTGCGAAAAATAATTCCGATAGCTATGCATGGCAACTATATGGCAAAAGGATTCTTCTATTGGTGAATGCCTAGCATTGATTGAGATACTTATAAGAATTAGAACGAAATGTGCCTGAGGGTCCAACTCTCTAAACAGAATGTTAATGGTAATGATGATGGTAATTAATTCGACTATAATAATTTAATTCGTAGCCTACATACATATAATCTTACAGCTACGTGCACTAATTTAGCGTTTTAAAGCACTCGAAATATTTTGTGGAATAATCATATTAGGCCTATGTGGTGTAACTCGAGTATGTAATGATTTTCAGTAAAAATAATTTAACTTTTCAGATATTGGGGCACAATGTCTAAGTTTCTGGATCCGATATTTATTATGCAGACTTTGACAGCATCTGTTCTCATGTGTCTCCTCGGATTTCAGTTGATGGTGGTGAGTTAACATACAGATTGCTTCGTTAAATACAAAATGTCGAGAAGAATGACCAATAAAAGAAAAGGGAATATTAGGTATTGTGGTGAGAAATATAAAATATTTTGAAATAAAATTACTAGTAAAAAACATAAAATACAAATAACTTGCACATCAAAAAGGATTTTTTTTTCTCGCTGTTATTTATACTCGCTTTAACATCTCTGGTCATATTGCGAGTTAATCTTCTGTGTGAAATCCGAAGGCCTGTGTACTATTGTTGAGGCTGGTTCTATTGTTGTGAACTAGATGGCGACTGTTATGTATTACTGTTTTGTTATGAATATAATTTTGGTGATGAATGAGGTCGGTGATGTTCAGGGATGTTGTGGCCCGAATTTCCTAGCATTTGCCTTACGGTTGAGAGAAACCCCTGGAAAAAACCTCAACCAGGAAATTTAACCCGACCGGGAATCGAACCCGGGTCCTCTGTATAAGAGACCAGCATGCTGACCTCTACACCACAGAAGTGGTCATCAAAAAGTATTGTCACATAGTACACTGTGCAAAATGAATCTGTTGTGTGGAATATTAAAGCTCAAAAGAAACTTCTATGATATAGTAGGTGCTTATTTGTATAGCTAGATTATTTTATAGTTTGGTCAGTTTATCGTGACGTAAAATTGTTATTATTCAAGCAAATATTAGCTACTATTTCTTTAGGGTGCAAAATGTTCACGCCACATATCTTAAAGACAATCCACATACAACACTTCGGCGCCGAGAGAGAGGTTTCCCTCAACTGAATTAACTATTTTCAGTTAAATAAAGGCGAAAGCCCGATTGGACCCCAATTGTCACGAAATAATAAGACCCAGTACAACAGCATCAAGCTTTCTCGTCCACACCTGTGGAGTAACGGTTAGCGCGTCTGGCCGCGAAACCAGGTGGCGCGGGTTCGATTCCTGGTCGGGATAAGTTGCCTGGTTGAGGTTTTTCCGAGGTTTTCCCTCAATCCAATATGAGCAAATGCTGGGTAACTTTCGGTGCTGGACCCCGGACTCATTTCACCGGCATTATCACCATCATCTCATTCAGACGCTAAATAACTTGAGATGTTGATAAAGTGTCGTAAAATAACCTAATAAAATAAAATAAAGTTTTCTCAACAGCAATTATAGACAGTCGCGATATGATCTAGAAGTTAAAGCGATCGTAAATAAATACAACTAAAAAACACACCTCAGTGTCAAAGTTTTCCGGCATTTATAAATAGATTATTTATAAAGTTCTTTAAATTCACTCACTACTTCAAGATGACTACATACGTAAATAAATGAATGGCTAATTTGATAATACTCCGTCATTAATTTGACAGTAGTCATATCAGTTGACATTCCGAAATTTTATCTTAAAATTTGATCATTTGACTAATACTGGAGTTTACTGACATTGAATAAATAAAAATAAAATCATCGCCAGTCATTAAATATTTTAAGGATGGGTGGAGCGGAGAAAAATTCTCTCCAGCACCGGGACTCGAACCCGGGTTTTCAGCTCTACGTGCTGACGCTTTATCCACTAAGCCACGCCGGATTCCAGTTCCGATGCCGGATTGAATCCTCTCAGAATGAGGGTTGGCCACTAAAGAGAAACTAAGAGGTGGAACTTACACTGAGACTTAGTCACTCTTTTTTTTCCCTTAGTAGATCAATGTTCCTTGGATTGAGACAAGTGGCCAACTGGCTTAGAGCTCACGTAGATATTTCCACAGCCCCGGGATACTTTAGGCTACAAGAATTCGAGAACATGCGTGCTTTTTAATTTATATTCTCATTTTCCCAGCTCCGTTCCAGTCGCTTTTTATCAAATAACTTTTAAGTTTTGACACTTTCAGATGGATCTAGATGGACTTAAGATCGTGCGAGTTGCCTTGCATCTTATGTGCGTCATATTTCAACTGTGGCTATTCTGCTGGTTTGGAACAAACCTCACTACTCAGGTGAGTCTGCTGAATTAATTAAATATTAGTTTTCTTCAATATAATCATACTAAGGACGAAAGTATTATACATCGTGCTGGTCCACCTCTGTGTAGTGACGGTTAGCTTACTTGACCGTGAAACGAGCGGGCCCGGGTTCAAATCCCGGTTGGGGGTTTTTCCCGAGGTTTTCCCCTCAATCACTTGAAGCAAAATTGCCGGACCTCAGAATCATTTCACCTTCATTAGCATCATTTCATTAATCATCTTTAAACGAAGAAACAGTACAAAAATTGTCGTGCTATATTTCTACACAAATATTATGGCGTTCAAAAACTATATGAATCAACAATGCAGAATTTAGTAGAAAAATTCAAGAAACTGGCTGTTTTTTTAAGAAGAGAGAAGGCACATAAATCGGGTTCTAATGAAGAAAAACTCGATGACGTAGGCTATAGCCTAGGATTCTCCCACGAAATCGCTGAAAAAGTTAGAACAGTCAGGTTTATCCAAGACATCAGGTTGGAAAGAGACAACATTGCTAAAACTAAAGCTTTATTAAAAAAACAGTCATTCATAAATTGAATGATTCGGACCATGTGCCTGAGGTTTAATTCTATCGATATATACGAAATCCAGCGTGTGTCTAGAAGTTTTTCAAAAGATTAGAAATGTGCATTAGAGAGGATAGTCAACAATTCCAGTACTTACCACAGGATAAGCCGATAAAATACGTCTATAACGTAAGGTATAAGTCTCGAGATTTTATTGCCGAAAATTATTATTATAAAAAGTTCTTTAGAAGAAGGGTATAAAACAGATAGAAAAAGTGTATGGTGAACAGGATCTTGCAGAAATCTAAGTTTCTTTTTTTTTTACATAAGATCAGTGGCATTTTGTGAATATTTTCCACATTCAAAGGATTTTCTAGCAGCCTAACCCCCACGAATAGCGAAGATTGACTGTGTTGGAAAGATATAATTTATATAATTTTCACTGAATGAACTGAGTTCCGGATGAAAGCAAATTAAGACAGGGAGAGAGATTTACTTTCATCCAAAATTCTGCACTTGACGGGACTAAACTTCACTTATGATCTTGCAGAGTGCAGATTTGTTCAGTGCGGCATATGAATGCAGCTGGTACATGCAGGCTCCATGTTTTAAGCATCTCTTGAGGTTGGTGATATTACGAGCTGAAAAGCCAGTGGAAATTACTGCAGGAATGCTAGGAAGCTTGTCCTTGCCGCTCTTTGCCTCGGTGAGTTTCTCACATAATAATTAAACTTTCAAGAATCATTCATACAAACATGTGTGTCGCTTAATGTTAAATTAATGCCATTATTACCATTGATCCTGAGTGGAATAACACTATATTCCGTGTCTGGAATCTGTAGAATATAGGAGACGAAACAAGTCTTCTGCGCATGTGGTGAGTGGAGGGGGCTAGTCCAATGACCGCTCTGGGAGTAAGACGTTGCTTGGAGGGAGCGAACGACTGAACGACTGAAGACAGGGGATCATTTCTATCTGAACTCAACTACAATAAGATGCCACACTACCTATGACTATCTGCCACGCGCATTTTACCCATTAACGACCGCGGCCTAACGCTGCTCCGCCCATTCGCTTCTCTCTGTCCCCACCCAAAAGCATCTACTAACTACAAATTCCAGACTCGGAGTATAAACACGATTGTAATGATCGAAAATATGACGTCATGAACCATGCCTGATTGTGATTCAAAATGGCTCGAACAAATTAAAAAAAAAAACATCGTGCGTGATCGAGAAAATTGGCCTATGTTGCGGAAGTTTTCTCCTTCAATACGACATATTAATAAAAATAAATTACTTAAATAATAAATAATTGCTATGATAAAATTTAGTCTAAAAGATATTCCGGAAAATACAAAAATTGTATGAGATCTTTAAAAAAATTGAACTTTCATGGAAAATGCGAAAATTTCCTGGTTTGAAAAATATGACATTGAGTAGTTGGGCTGTGCTGTTAGTGCATTAGTGGACTTCATTAGTGATTGCTGTTAGTGCTGTACGTCGTAACTGTGATATTTGCGATCTTATTGCTATTTCATATAACATTTGTTATTAACTTACTATACAATGCATACATTTTATCTTTCCACGTACAGAACACTTAAAATTGAGAAGTGAAAGACACTGCATTAACACTAAAAACATGTAAAAATTAACACTTAAAATTAAGAAATAAAGAAAATTCATAGTCCTTAATATTATCCTGAAATACGAATGATGGTGTTAGGAGGTTGCTGCAGCGAATAGGGATTATAAAGAATGGACACTGAGCGAATTTTCCTGCGTTTTGTTTCTCTGTGCGCCAGCGGCTAGTTCCACTTTCAAGCGCTAGAGGTAGTGCAATCGAGCATACGCTAAGATAATAATTGAGAATAGAGTTAAGGCACAGGATCCAAACATCGCCTACCTTATTGCATAATCCAGTAACGCTTTGCTTCAAATAAATTCAAGTTAACGGCTTTTCCTTATTTCTCAGTGACAAACTAGTTGTAATAATAATATTCTATATTCCAGATATAATACATTATATTATAAAATAATATAATACATTATAAAATTAAGTATCGAATTCGTTTAATATTTGTATATAATATAATATAGGTATGTGGTTTTACTTCTCGTAAGAGTTTTGTTTTTCCATTTTCAGTGCTATCAAATCATTACATATTTTAATTGTTGTTGGGGTCAGCGTCTCAACTCTCATTATAAAGGAAACTCTAGAGTCTAGACATTACAGTTAATGACGGATTTATTATTTTATGGATACAATTTATTTTATTTGAGTACATAATGTACCTAGATGTATTAATTGCATGTGTTATATTTCCGCTGTGTCGACTGCTAGCTGGTGTGATGTCAGCGCCAACTCTAGGGAGAAAGCAGAATCTGACGCTTTAGCTGGCTTGAAGTCATTGATATCAGTCCGGCTACATCAAAGGTACCGACGCGAAGTGTCCATTCTTTATAATCCCTATTCGCTGGTTACTGTATTTATTATAGGCCTACTATAAACCTCTCGATCTTAACCATCCTCAGAGGAACTAAGGAAAAAAAGATATAAAAATGCATTTGACTTCACTCGCGGAAGTAGGGTGTAGGTGGCAGTGCACAGCGCAGCTTCCCAAATGTGAAGGTAGAAAGATAAAATGTATGCACTGTATTTATTATATATGTATTAATCATAGCCACGATATTAAGTACTGATTCTACAGAGTCGTTAAAAAGGAAATAGTCTTTTTTCACAATCTAGCCATTTTGATGCATGAAACCTTGTTTTGTGGATCAACTAGCTAATTTTTTCGCCGATGAATTGGTAACATTGATCTCTATTCTTTCGAATTTTCTGTACTTCCATCATGTCCACTACTGAGTAATATTTTTGAAAATCCCCATCATTAAAGATATTTCTGTACCTTGTTTCTCTCATTTCTCCGTGCCATCCATCGCCCTGTTGTTTGTTGATAACGAAATTAGAATATTGTAAGAAACGTCAGTATTTACACCTTCATTGCTATTTTATAACTTACTTGCTTTTACTACTCCAAATTCAGTTTGCAGAAACTCAGGACACAATTTGCAAGCAATTAATACAGTGCGATCCAAAAGTCCCTCCGCAGCTCCATTAGTTACAGTAATCCTGTAGACAGCTGGTACGTAATCTTGTAGAAAGTTGACACTTCCCTATTAATTCCGGTTTGACAACCTCACATCCCCAGTCAATCATATCCTTAGCGGCCAGTGCTGCCACTTAAATTCTCTGCCTAGTGGATTCTCGGCTGCACCGTGGCTACAGAAGCACTGCGGAGAAACTTCTCGCTCGCACTGCATTATCTATAATTAAGCATGTAATAGATAATTATGAGTGTCCTGTCATCAATCACTGCATATTTATGAATGTAAACATTATCGTACTTTGTATGCATTTTTTCTATGTTGTTCATTTTTACATTTCTTGTCTCTCTTGGCAGATTATGAGGTCCTCATATTCGTATCTAGCAATACTGAGGCAAGCCGACGAGGGACAAGCTACAGCCTGAAGTTCAATTTATAATGAAGGACAATTTAATGGCTAATTAAGAGTCAGTTATCCCATAACGCCAAAAAATGGACATCACTAGCTTATATGTAATTTGTTTTCGTTATTAATATTAGGTAGTTTATTGAAGTAGTATTAATATATTGGACAAGAATAACTGTATTAATGTAAATAAGTCAAACCTATTTGCCGAATCATCCACAATCACATTTGTGCACAAAGGCTTGCCTAACTTAGCTATGCTTTGAATATTGTTTGTGTTGATTCTTCGATGCATTTTGTACACTGATACTAAAAGATATCTGACTCTAGTAATCGATAGTGATCGATAATTTGTTGGTGTAAGTGTGGCTTCTTTAGTTATTACTTCTATGAATAGATGACGAAGATAATAGTCAGTGTTGCCAATCGTACATACCCGCATTATTAGAATTCAAATTTTCATAGCGAATTCGATCCAGGCCCAGGTCGATGGCATTTAAGGGGACACTCAACTTAAAAATTGGAGAAAAAGTGTCATAGAAATGAAAAATTAAATTTCTACACTAATTTACGTGACAGAACTAAATCAATACGCAGAATTCTTCCCCTATTCATTGAGAAGTCACAGTCAAATGCACAAAGCCAAAAAATAAAAAAATGATAATTAAAAGTGATATTTCAATTAATGATTGATTAAAAATTGAAATATATTTTATTTTGAAAAGTATTGGATCTAATGAGCTGAGATTTTGCATGTTACTTTCCATGTGTATATTAAACTTTATCTCCAAATTTGAAAAAGATTGGTCAAATAGGAAAAAAGTTCCAAAATATAGTTGAGTGTCCCCTTAAGTGTGTTTAAATGCAACAGGCTCATTTCAGTAGATTTACTGGCATGTAAAAGAATTCCTGCGGAACAAAATTCCGGCACACCGACGACGCTGTATAATATCTGCAGTTGCGAGCGTCGTTAAATAAAACATAATTTAAAATTTAAATTTTCCTTTGCTCTGATCATCTCCTCCAGGTGTGCTTCTCCTTCTCTTTCTTTGCCTCATCATCATCAATTTTTTTATTCTTCTTTTGTGTGTTTTTCCTTTTCTTTTAGTATTTATATTTCATGTTCATTCAAGAAATTTTTCACTTCTTATGGTAGAAGTTCTTGTTTCTTGTTGAGTAAAGGAGCAATGCTAAATATTAGGAGATTCAATGTTACAGGAAGCAGGTTAAGAATATTTTACATGTGAAGAGCTCGCGGGAAAAACGATGAATGTCACAGTTTTGTTAAGGTTGATGTCATTATCTAATTCAATGGATCACTACGAAATTTAATGTTGTTCTTATGAAAAATGGTGAAAAGGAGAATTATCACCACGAATACAATAATCCTTTCCTTTTATTTTCTATAGAAACAGCACTACATCTTGCAGTTATAGACTCAATTAGATCATTATCTAATCCTTAACAGAAATGTGACATTCATCGTTTTCCCCGCGAACTCTTCATGTCTCTTTTTTTTCGCACTTGTCCATGGAACCTCTCCACATCCTTATGTCTAGCCTCTTGTGTTTCTTCAATTAGCATTTCTACTGGTATTTCCATCATGAATTTATGTACAATGACCGGTAAGTAGTGCCATGGACACAGCAATAAGTACAGGTTTCTTGTATCATATTAAAATGGATTAAAGGTCTCAAGATTAATTGCAAAGCTGCTTGATATTGCGCGCAGAATGAGGCAAAATTGTCTTATAGATAATTCTGGATATTTTAAAAACTGGTCTGCGATGTTGCCACCACTTATACAGAGTGAGTCGACCAGGGCTAGACCGGCAACAGCGGAAAGTCGTATGCGTAGTATAGTCGGACCATCGGATCTGTGGCCCCGTAAGATATGCGAACTGAATCCTCTCAGCCTCGGTAATTCATTTCCCTCCCTGCATTCCTATCTCTCTCTTTTCTATCTCTCTCCCTTTCTGTCCCCCACTACTCACAATTTTGGCCTTCTTGCGGGACAGTTTACAATATTTGCACTTGCAGTCCAGTGTTGTCAACTCAACATGAATACTGTAGCACGGAGTGGCAAAAGAAATATTATTAAGCACGTACGTAATAGCATTTTGCGATGAAGAGAAACAAACCGGTCAATATCTGTTTCCTATAAATCAGGAACGAAAAGAGCAACTGATATCACAGGTGAGGCTTATTTTATTTCAATTGATTACATACTAAAATTACTTATTTAACTAATACTAATAATACAACATTTTATATATATTATTTTAATGTACCGAAGTACATATGATATTTCCATGCAGATATTCTGCGTCATCATACGATGGAAGAGTAATGGAACGGAGAAAAATTCTCTTAGGCGCCGGAACTTGAACTCGGGTTTTCAGCTCTACGTGCTGATGCTTTATCCACTAAGCCACACCGGATACAACTCCGACGCTGGTTAGAATCGTCTCAGATTAAGCTCCAACTCTTGGGTTCCCTCTAGTGGCCGCCCTCTGCACTACGTCATAGATGTCTATGAACGCAGGACCGAAGTCCACACATGTGCTGAGGTGCACTCGATATGAGTGACTAGTTGGCCGGGATCCGACGGAATAAGCGCCGTCTTAAATCACGAACCCAAGAGTTGGAGCTTAATCTGAGACGATTCTAACCGGCGTCGGAGTTGTATCCGGTGTGGCTTAGTGAATAAAGCATCAGCACGTAGAGCGGAAATCCCGGGTTCAAGTCCCGGCGCCGGGGAGAATTGTTCTCCGTTCCATTACTCTTTCATCGTATGATGACGCAGAATATCTGCATGGAAATATCATATGTACTTCGGTACATTAAAATAATATATATGATATGCGTAAATCACTTCGTGATTTAAGACGGCGCTTATTCCGTCGGATCCCGGCCAACTAGTCACTCATATCGAGTGCACCTCAGCACATGTGTGGACTTCGGTCCTGCGTTCATAGACATCTATGACGTAGTGCAGAGGGCGGCCACTAGAGGGAACCCAAGAGTTGGAGCTTAATCTGAGACGATTCTAACCGGCGTCGGAGTTGTATCCGGTGTGGCTTAGTGGATAAAGCATCAGCACGTAGAGCTGAAAACCCGGGTTCAAGTCCCGGCGCCGGAGAGAATTTTTCTCCGTTCCATTACTCTTTCATCGTACAACATTTTATGTAATTTATACAGATAGGTCAGAACTCCTAATAAAGAAAATCAGGCAAGAGGGAGTCTGTGCAGGAGATGGAAAGCTAGAATCATCACAGAAGAACAGACCAAGGGAACTTTTAATTATTGTAGATGATATGAACCGATGTATTTTAAGAAGAAAGGTACAAGAATTTTATACCGTTCAGAAAGAGGTTTCAACATTGAAGAAATTACTGAAGCTTGCGAGAGAAGCAATGATTTCCAAGGTTGGAGAGAAAAACTACGGAAAGTGATTCGAGACATGGGATTTAGGTTTAAAAAATGTAGAAATACAAGATGTATTTTGATTGAAAGAAATAATATTGTAGCATGGAGGACCAGTTATTTATGATAACCGTTTGTCGGAAGTTTGACAACATCCCTATTCGGCAAGGTTCGTGGCCTGCTGTTTAACGTGGTGGGAGGAAAGCGGGTGGAATGGAGTGAGTACAGGCGTTAACTTTTTCAAGAACGATAACAGCGCTGAAGGGGCACAGATCCCATGGTCCGCCAATAACTGCTGCGCTATCTCAGTGATCAGATCTCTTGCTCGCGTACGTTTCGTGTTTAGTTACGTAAACACGTTCACACAGTGAGGGTGCAGCTGTATACCGTACATTCAGAGAGCAGTAGTGTGTCCATTATGAAATATAGCCTTGAACAACCCGTGTTTATTTACGACAACTTTGTGAAATACGAATCTTGGAGAACAGTTGTAACAAACTTTCGTCAGTCATTCCCTGATTCGCCAGAGTCTTCTAAAGCAATTATTTACAATTTAGATTTTTTTTTTAGATTTAGATTTATTTAACCTGGTAGAGATAAGGCCGTCAGGCCTTCTCTGCCCCTCTACCAGGGGAATACAACTATAACATGAACAATAAGATTACAATTAATATTAAATTTACAATTACAATTACAATAAAAATTAAAGTACGACAAGAATACCTGATTAATGAAAGCTAGACATTTTATCATAGAAGTTAAGAACAAAGAATATTTTTGTATTTACTAAATTACAAATTAAACCTAGAATAACAAAATTCTATAGTGATGAAATTACCGGATATTGAGATATTTTGTGGTAGATTAAAAGAACTATTTACAAGAAACCATGTCTGAACGAGTCTCAATTACTGACCAAGTGCCTAGAAAGTTTGCGTTTGAATTGAATTTTATTTCGACAGTCCCTGATGCTAGCAGGTAACGAATTCCAGAGTCTTGGCAGGGCTATTGTGAAAGAGGATGAGTATGAGGAGGTGCGATGGGATGGTATTGTTAGTATTGTTTCATGGCGAGAGCGTGTGTTCAGATTGTGGTGGGAAGAAAGGTAAGTGAAGCGAGACGACAGATACGAAGGAATAGAAGAGTTCAAGATTTCGAAGAGAAAGAGAAGTGAATGTAAATTTCTTTTCTTATCTAGTTTAAGCCAACCTATTGCTTCCAGGGATGGGGTAATATGATCATATTTACGAACATTGCTTACAAAACGAACACACAAATGAGCACGTTGAAGTTTCATTTTGTTGTCGCTGGAAAGGTCAGTCAGTAAAATGTCAGCATAGTCAAAATAGGGAAATACAAGGGTCTGCACAAGGGACTTTTTTAAGCAAGAGGGAAGATGAACATTTATCCTTTTTAGCACATGGATAATAGAATATACTTTTCAATTTAGTGAATAAATTTCGTAAAACTGGATCAGTATTGGATAAGAAACGAACATGTGTGAAGCATGTTCTCACTGAGGACATGTTAGATGAAATTGGCCACTGAATAGACAGAAGTCCTACGACATCATCCCGCGTAGTAGCTCAGCAGGTAGGGGTGTCACAGTCTACAATGATAAGATGTACGAAACAATTAAAATTAAAACCACAGTCTACTGTACTCGTATACAGTCGCGAAGCTCAATATGTAGTAAAAATACAAACATGGGTAGTTGCCCACCACTAGGATCGCTACTATCGCCTAATCATCGCAGATCTCTCTCCTAGCAGACGACAAAATATGTTACACTTTCGTTGTCGTGTTCTTTTGGAAAAATTAACACCTTCCTTCCATTATTGAAATATTAAATGCATAAAGTTAATTTATTATTTTGATGAAGTATATTAAATTTCACCATAAACTCGAAGGTACCTGCAAGAAATAGGTTAATATTATGTTTGTTTGTGCAAACGAACTGAAATTTACTATAATCGCTTCACTCATTCAAGATTATAGCGATAATGAACTATGAAACCAATAAATATTAATTTGCATTTCCCTTTACAACAATAATAATGGAAATATGAATTAATGGAGTAACTTACGTGTACCGGTACTTGTAGTGTAGGCTTACGTAGTTAACAAAGTGGGATGAGGTTAAGCAATAATAATCACACCAGAATTGGAAATAAAACGTGATCAATAAATTTTATTGTAACAGACTTTTTCTACGTCTCTAGTAAAGTAACAAATAAAAATAACAACAAAATTAACAGCTATAATTAAAAACATATCCTTTGAAGAAAAAAGTAGGCCTAAGCAATAATAATCCCACCAGAATTGAAAATAAAACGTGATAAATAAATTTCATTAAAACAAACTTAATTTTTCTACGTCTCTAGAAAATATTATTATTCCAATTATTTTATTTTAGCCATTAACATTTTCATTACAACCAATAACGAACATTTCACAAGCATCAATGTGAAATACGCAACGAACTAACACTCGATGGAAATAAGACACAGTCCAAAGTCGACCGTGGACAGTCTATTGTTTCTAGTTGCTAACCGCTTGGAGCGCTTTATCACGAGATTTGCAAAAAATCACCTCAAGCTTCGCGACTGTATATAGTAGACTGTGTTAAAACCTTACAAAATTTCTTGTAGTTCAGAGATTAACGGAACCCGATTATCAGAGCAGACTTAGGTTTTGCGTGTGGTCCCAACACTCAGTTTATGATGGACTACTTGGCTCTAGCTTATTTTTATAGTGACAAGCATGGTTCCACCTCAGTGGTTAAAAGTACATTTTACGCGAATAACCCACATTCACTTGAGGAACCCAAATAAAATATCCGGCACGAAATTCGAGCTATTTCGGAGAACTAACTGCGGCGAGTTGCTGGACATGTCTTCATGAGATGTGCAGCCTGCTAGATATCACAAGGACGTCATTTCGAACATGAATTGTGAATTCGGTCAGTACATCATTACACAATACTAACCGCAAAAGCATGGAACGAATCCTCCGCATATGGTAGCGTCGTTACGTATGAATCAGCCGCCGTGAGTACGGTTAGAATTCTAGCCCTGGCTGGTTCACCCTGTATTACCATTATTCTGGTATAGGACGATCAACTAATAGTCCCATTTCCAATCTAAATTCACTTGTCACTGCCTTTTTCTTGGTACCTAGGAATTTCTTTTCTTCTTGGCCTAAGATCTTGAATGTGTTTCTCCATTTTATTTACTTCCTTGAGTGCGACGTCTCTTGCCTCTTTCTCAAGGAGTAGTGTTATTTGTCTACAAAATCGTGTAGAAGAAAGTCTGGAAATCTTATGTATTTCTGGCTCATCACTACTGTAGGCTTACATTTTTAAAGGCACTAACTAACCTTACTAGAAACCAGTGGCGTAGCATGAAATTTTAAGCAGGGGAAGCTAACTCAAGTTGTCTTTCATGTACATATGAGAAAACGTATTACAAAAATATAGTCTTAAAATAAATAGTAGTCAATGTCAAGCCAGCAGTCCGAAGATTGGTTGGAACCTCGTAAGTAAGACCAATAAGGCATGACCTCAAATGGTACGTAGTAAAATATGATTTCATGGTTTACACATATCTCTAACAAATAGACACGGTAATTTGTTTTTTAAATCGCACTTTTGTTCGTAAGTCAGTCTTGATAATAGAATTGTCCTAAAAATTCAAGTAAATTGGTGTCAGGAACTGTTATTTCACTCATTATTTATTATATAATGCACACTAACACTTCAACTGAACACATCTCACGAAAGGAATAACTCGGAAACTAAATTATTTGCAATGTTAAAGCTAGCTTCTTGCGAGCCTTGCGACCAGTGTAGTTTAGTTAGAAAGGGATGGAAAATCTGCGGGGTGGGTTACACAGAAGAATGAGTGAAAGAAACCGGTCTGCTTGGAAGCTGGTGTGTGCAGGCTTCTTGTTTACTGCTGCATCACGAATCATCCTGACCTGCTGCATCACAATATTTAACGCGTAAATATAAATTCTATTAAAATTAATAAATAATGTTGTCCATAAACTGAAGGTTTATTATGAAATTATTATTAACTGGGGAAGCTGAGCTTTTTAGCTTACATTGACGCTACGCCACTGCTAGAAACATATATGAACTGTCGTAATGAATATCTGTTCATAGCGACTTGTCCACTACTACAGTCACACGCCACTTAAAGTTCATCTCCAGATGTATTTCTTGTACTAACATCATCCAATTTAATGTATGGTCAACGATGGCTTGTAGTCCACACCTGTGGAGTAACGGTCAGCGCGTCTGGCTGCGAAACCAGGTAGCCCAGGTTCGAATCTCGGTCGGGGCAAGTTACCTGGTTGAGGTTTTTTCCGGGGTTTTCCCTCAACCCAATACGAGCAAATGCTGGGTAACTTTCGGTGCTGGACCCCGGACTCATTTCACCGGCATTATCACCTTCATTTCATTCAGAAGCTAAATAACCTAGATGTTGATACAGCGTCGTAAAATAACCCAATAAAAAACGTTGGCTTGTAATTTTATTTCGAATGAAATGTCAGTTATTTAAACTTTTTCTTTGGACACGTAACATGCCATCTTTGCTTCCCAGAGCTTTTGGTAGGAAGGATAAATATTACTGCATTTAATTTTAGTTCCCATTCTTTTATTCATATATTGACGTTTAGTCAATTTATTTTCCACAAAATAAGAGCGTGCTTGCACAGGTGTGTAAGGTGTAGTGGAGTAAAGGTGTGGGACCAAAGAGTTTGTAATATATAACTAGAGACACCAACGGCGCTAGTTTCGCGTACAAAATTGAACCACTGTTCGGCCGCCATTAAAGGGAGTTGATGCTTCGCCAGGAGTGCGAGCAGTTCATGCTTATTGAGGAGTACGAATAAATATAAGTACACTTGAAGGGAAATAATAAGAAAATGGTGAAATACTGCGCCGCGAATAATTGTTCGAACATAGCTACTATTGTAGGATGCCCAGGAAAGCATGCATATCTTAATATTTGGAAGAATGTTCCAAATGCAGTTCCTCCTTTGAATGTGTTTACAGAATGTCGGAATATTTCTTGGATAAAGTTTTTCCAGAAACACATTAATCAGGTTTATAAGGTTGATTTCAACAATGTATGTAAGGGTTAGGTGCCATCACATTACAGTGGATTATAATAGCAGAGTGCATAAGAAAATCCTCAGACTATATCTGTCTAAAACTGTCTTGTTTCACAATAAATGAATTAATCATGTAATTTTCGTTTTGTACAGTATGTACTTCTAGTTTTTGGTTGTATTAAATGCAAAGAAATTAGTGAAAATATAGCTGATGGCCTAGCTACGCCTACTATTACCACTACTACTAGGCCTACTATTACCACTACTAGAAACTAGATCTCACTACTACTAGGCCTACTAATACCACCAAAACTAGGCCTACTATTACCACTAGGCTACTATTAGGCCTATTATTACTACTACTACTAGGCCTACTATTACCATAAAAACTAGGCCTACTACTACCACTAATACTAGACCTACCATTACCACTACTACTAGGTCTATTATTACCACTACTACTAGGCCTACTATTACCACAAAAACTAGGCCTACTACTACTCCACTAATACTAGGCCTACTATTACCACTACTACTAGGCCTATTATTACCACTACTATTAGGTCTACTATTACCACTACTACTGGGCCTACTATTGCCACTACTAGTAGGCCTACTTTGCCACAAAAACTAGACCTACTACTACCACTACTACTACACCTACTATTACCACTACTACTACTAGGCCTACTATTACCACTACTACTACACCTACTATTACCTCTACTGCTAGGCCTATTATTACCACTACTATTAGGTCTATTATTACGACTACTACTAGACATATTATTACCACTACTACTAGGTCTACTATTACCACTACTACTAGACCTATTATTACCACTACTACTAGGCCTACTATTACCACTACTATTAGGCTTACTAATACTACCAAAACTAGGCCTCCTATTACCATTACTACTAGACCTATTATTACCACTACTACTAGGCCTATTATTACCACTACTACTAGGTCTATTATTACCATTACTACTAGGCCTACTATTACCACTACTACTAGGCCTACTATTACCACTACTCCTAGGCCTACTATTACCGCTACTAATTGTATTAAAAAGTCTGTACTGACCTCTAACTTGGTGGTCATCAACTACGCAATGAGTAGATTGTTTTGTGATAAAATTTATTCTCATTATATTTTAAATCAGTTTCCAGAATTTTTATGATCTCATATTTCACCACTAAATATTTTCTAAGCCCCATATACCTTCCTCTTCCTTTGCATGAAATAACTGAAATATAGATCATTTTAAATATTACAGTAAATATCCATTATTATGTCCTTAAAACAATACTAGTAATACTGAAAATTAATGTTGACATTGCCATTATTCAATATTTCACGTACTTATCCCGAATGTATATGGGTGATTTAATTTATTGTTTAGAATATCGCCAAAGATGAATCATTATAATACTTTAATACATATAGTGCTCCTCTGCCATTCATGTTTATTTCATCACGACTCATCCTTTGTAAAAGATGTTTAAAACAGTGTCTATCACCAGGCTAATAAAATGTATTGTGGTACTGTTTTCGAATTTCGCGCCGCAAACAATCCCTTTAATGGCGGTTGCTAGCCGATTCAATTTGTGACATTTTTCTTGCCTGCCAGTCACGAGTATGTGTCTCTAGTAAGTATTACAAACTCTTTGTGTGGGACAGCACATGCGGCTGAGGCGTGCGACGCCATCTTCACTGCATACCCTCACACAGCGGTCGCAGCTCACTATGTTGAATACATTTTATTTAATCTACCTAACTATACACTAATTAGTTAATTACAATACAGAATGAGTCGTGTACGATTGTAGTAATCATTAGAAGAACCAGAGGCAGCAATATTAAATATTTTTAATTCCCGAAAGATATAGGAGAAATAGGAGAATTGTTGCGAATGCTAAGATCCTCTAACGTAATCACGTAAGTTCATATTTTTTACATCACTGATAGAATATTATGTTTCAACCTATTTATGGGTTAGTTTATCTAGCATTAGTTATAGACTGAAACAAACTCATAAATACATGCTTATCGGATTCATAACAATGTCAATAAAGAGTATTATATTTTCAGTTTACAATACTATGCTTATTTATAAGAACTGAAGCTAAATGTAACACTCAGTTATTGTAAATCTATGTCCTTTCAGCATTTTATATGCTTACAATATTTTAAAGATAATTATTTTTATAAAACAATGCAGCAGAGGGCGCAAGGCTATTCAGCAATTCGTACATGGAAAGTTAAACCCGATGCTACACATACAATAAATAAATATACCTGGCGGCAAATATTTAACAAGAAAAAATAAACGTGTTACACACTCCTGTTTGCATAATTTATTTACTAACAGATTAGTTTACTTTATTTTTTATTTTTTTTTTTTTTTAATTCCGACCGGCCAGAGGCCGTTTTCCAAAGTTATCTATTTTTGTTTTCTGCTTGTTTACCCTTTTTTTTTTACTAATACAATCACAACACCCATGCCCGAGGCGGGACTCGAACCCACAACCCTTCGGACCAAGCGATAGGGACATGCCGTGCCCCTACCGCTTGAGCCATCCGGGCCGGCTTTTTATTGGAATCGTGCATAATATTAATACCACGTAAATAACGCAATAATAACAAAATAGTTCACTTTGTTCAAAACCTATTCATATAAATTAACATTTACTACGTTTTCATGGAGTATTCAGATCGATCTGAATACGATTACCGTATTGCAGGGCTGGCCACCAAGAGCGAATTCTACTCTCTCACGGGGAGCCATATGACTTCTCTTCAACCCCTTTCTTCCCCGCTGAACACTGCAAAGCGTTGATGCCGTGACGGATGAATATTAAGCGTTCCCGTTTAGCATAGGCGGAGTTTTGGGGGGGGGATGGGGGTACTGTCCCCTCCCAAACTTGTCCGAGCTTTTTTTTTCTGTTAACATTAGAAAATATTGACTTCAAAAGATCTTTTTTGCTTTTGTTTATGATTAAGTTTCTGTGCTTAAATTTATGAATTAATGTCTTCAGATCATGTATCTGGACTATAATATTTATTTTAAATTTCTGAATGTATAAGAATTCCTATACCTCATTTGAGAAATGGAAGTACTGTAGTGTTTCTTTTGTAAAGCCTGTACTCATGTGTCTGCAGGTGTTCAGGCCGCCACTTGGAAAAATATGAATAACACACTGCACAACAATGCAGAAAAAAAGAAAAGTGATCCCGGTATAATGTGTAAACTTAAATACGAGATTAAATAAATAAATAAAATAATTAGAATTTACATTTCTTATAATATCTTCAGGAAGGTAAGCTTAATATAAAAAAGTTTGTTAGCACTATTACGTAGTTTTATTGATGTATGTATATGTTTCTCTATGAGAGAGAAAAAGAGGGAGATTGTTTTAAGTTATGCCCTATTATAATTTGTAGTAGACCTACAGTTCAAGCCCTAACTATCGCGGATATGGATAACACTGTAAGAATCATGCCTCCCAAAAATACCTCTATTAAATCATATTCCGATATACTGTACCACGATCAAGCTATAACGGGGGAGAAGGTAAATGATATGTCCCATAACCCCGTTATATGGGGATTCTATGGTTTTGCTTTGCCCCCTCCCTCCCAAGGAAATTGTTCTCTCTCCGCCTATGCCGTTTAGAGTTTGGATTCGCTCCCGGTGCCCAGTCCTGCCGTATTGAAAATTCCATGAAAACGGGGATTCAAAACAATCTGAGCCTCAAGGTCGATACACCTAAAAAGTGAGATCGGATGGTAAGTAACTACAACGTCATTGGATCGGATAGTATTCAATACGATCTCCATACGCTAAGGGAGCTGACTGCTTTTATAACTAGTAGGCTGGCAACACTGTACCCTGGTTTGGCGCGAAGAATGTTTCGTGCGAAGGTTTCAAATCAAGGAGTTTGTTGTAACTAGTTGGGAGGTTTATTCCCGTGATCTTTCTTTAGTTTGTTTGTAGTTTGTGGGCTTTGGCTGTGTACGTGTGTAGTTCGTCAGGTGGATTGCATGCGATTTTCTTTTCTCATCTGCATTTGATTCATAGTTTTGGATATGGATCCGGAAATGGAGGAAATTATAGAAGTAGGTGTATGACATGTACTGTAATAATTATAGGTCCTAGGGTTATACATATTTTTGTAAATATGAAAGTTCAAGGTAAGCTCATGTTTTCTGACTATGCATGCAAGCAACCAACAATTCAACATTTGCGTAAAATTAGGTGAAACATACTAACAAGATGCAGGCTGTTTGAGGTTATATCTTCGCTCGAACGAGGATTGAGAGACTTCTTTCCTGCACCTTCAGTCGTCTTACATGTCGTACCAACATAATTTACGAGACGTTATGAACGTTTCCTGCTAGTTTTCAGTGTTTCAGCGGGATGTTTGAGCGAGTATTTTAAAATATAATATATTCATAGCTGTCGAAATGCTGCCGTTGTCTTAATCTTACTAAGCTGAACATTGTTAATACTGAAAATGAAGCACAACTGTGATGCCGGGGGAAAGGTCTGCTTTCCGCAAAATACGGAGTGGCCACTTTGTGGGGAATTGCTGTATCCTCAAGGAGAGTCAAATACGGTTTATTTATTTGCCCCCCCCCCCCAAAATGCGCCGAGAATCAGGTTTATGGAACATTTAAATTGTCTGCTGAAAGTAACACATTTTTCAGTCATTCGAAATTGTCGACGTATGTGAGAAGGTTAGTGGGTTAGTTGAGGTGATTTTATTTTAGTAGGTTATTTTACGACGCTTTATCAACATCTTAGGTTATTTAGCGTCTGAATGAGATGAAGGTGATAATGCCGGTGAAATGAGTCCGGGGTCCAGCACCGAAAGTTACCCAGCATTTGCTCATATTGGGTTGAGGGAAAACCCCCGGAAAAAACCTCAACCAGGTAACTTGCCCCGACCGGGAATCGAACCCGGGCCACCTGGTTTCGCGGCCAGACGCGCTAACCGTTACTCCACAGGTGTGGACTAGTTGAGGTGATATCTCAGCGAGTTTTATTTACTCGTCGTGTTGGTTTACGTCGGCCATGTTGTGACGTCAGAATCGTTTGTCAAATTTGACGAAAATTAAGCGATATCCTATAATAAAACGGGAAAATTTTAGAACACGGACTGCACCTACCAAATTATGTCTTAAAATACTAAAAAGAGCAGATTTGTCTGCGTTTGTCGAATGCGCATCATTATATTTACGAAAAGGCACTTTTCAGTGCCAATAATTTATTTTGTGTGCACAAGGTTGGAATTTTGAAGTAAGAGGGAAAGGGTGCAGTCCGTGTTCTGGAGTTTATCCAATAAAAGACAATGAACATCTGAAGGAAATATATGAATTTCAGTGTGATACCGCTGGAAGAGCTAGTTTAGGCTTTTGGTATGTATGCCTTGGAAGAAAGGGCATATTCTTAGACAATTGTGAGTAGGCCTATATGCAAGGCATAGCAAAAGCCTAAACTAACCTAACCTAACCTGTCACTGATTCGACCTTACGAAAACTCGCATTTTCTCTGTGATCAGTAAGGAAACGAACGGAAATGAGATGTGTATGCTGCCATCACTGCCACCTACCCCTTCTATCTCGACGAAGCGATCCCGCCTACCCGCACTTCTTCGCCGGGCCCTACTTTTACAGCAACTTTCACCCTTATTTCGGTGTCGCCACTAATTTTTTTTACGGTACTTGTGACTCAACTAGAACCAAAGTACGTAAATACAATTCTGTGGTGTTTGGGTAAAGGGAGATAAGTCATAAAAATGAGTTTGAAGAAAAATGAAAATTAAACTTCGAACCATTATTGCAAATAATTTTCTACACAAATAAAGCACAACAACTGCTAGTATTCTTGATTTTTGCACATTCATTTGTATAACTTAAGTTGTGTGTTCATCTGAGGAACAAAATTCCACCTGCAAAAAAAAAATGACTTATCCCCCTTTACCCGAACACCACAGAGTTGTACCTAAACTTGGTAACGCCATTGTAAAGAATTACGAAGTAAACAATTCCGATTATGTATATTTATTGTTATTATTTTATTATATAATTTCTTCATAACAGTAACCATTACCATACACCAGACATACACCAAAAATAATGATTGTTAAAATATCTGAAGATATTGTTTATTTACAATGAAGCTAGTGTCCTTAAACGTACCTATTTCGGAATTTTTCTCCTCCAGTTCTGTAGATTTGTAGTGCTGAGATGTCACCTCTCATTTAAATTATTCTCTTAGGACATTATCATTCTGTTGTGCTAACACCTACATATAGGCCCTAATTATGAAGCTCTCTGTACCTGCAGGAAACCTTTATTCATTATCTTAATTTGTTTTTAAAATGTGTTTCAGACAGCTTCTACCATATCGAGAAGCACACCTGACAGAATGGTAAAGGAAGAAATTCGTTCATACTTGAGAGTTAAGTATAACGAATTGATGGAGAAGTTGAAAAACTTACGTGAATTTGAAGAAAACAATCCAGTGATGGACGTTGATGAATGTATGAAAGATTTACGGAACTATAAGGTGAAGTTTGTGAACATTTTTGCAGAGAAGATGAGTGATATTCACCCACAAGGTATCTATATATATAATTTGAACTGGTAATGGAAATTACGGGAAAACGGCTGAACGGATTTTAATAAATGGCCCCTCATTTTGAAGCTTGGAACCCAAAGTTTTTCGGAAAAGTAGTAGTTTTCAGTGAAATGTCAATTTTCGTACATAATTTTCCTATTTTCCAGGATCCATCTGTTGTCAGTTTTGAGAACTAATTTTATTGAATCACGGCCAACTTGATTGAATTTCAGAACAAAACACACACTACAATAAACAATAGGCTATTACACGAAGGCCATGACCTGCAGGATTGCCGACATATTTAGAGCTCAATCCAATTTGTTATTAAAAACTGATTCTGCAGTGTATAATTTTCTGAGTACAGCTGTGTATTGGATATTCAAATCTACGAAACTTGAGGTGGTTTGATGACATTATTACCATTAGAAATTAAATATTATTATAGTTAATATCATGATGCATCTATTTTTCATTAATTGTACATAATATTGATGCTATATTGATGACATGAAAGTGAAACGTTTTGAGGTTATGTAAGTAAATGTAGAGGTTAACTTAATTTAGATCTTCATTTCTATAATTTACTGAGTGGCTGCTATATATAACTACAAAACTTAAGTAAGATAATAATATTGTTATTAGAAATCAAATATTTTTATATTTGTTAAACCAGTGCGGTTGGGTCTTTTTCATATACTTAATAGTGGTGTAGTGTAGATATTGATATGTGTCATTGTCTTCAGTATTGGCTCGAGAGAGCGCAAAAATTAGTTCCTAAGGAAAGATCAAAAGTTACTTACTGATAAAATAAGAGGCCTAGAAAATTTTGTAGTCTCCAGATCATTTCAGCAAGATCTCTTAGTAGGATAAAATGATTTTACGCTCTACATTTCAAGTTCTACATGCAGCAGCTATACGAAGATGCTATTGTTGGAAAGCTTAGCAAACCTGATTTTTTTTTAACCTTTGCCTACAATGACCTGAATAGCTACTGTTATCGTCCTGACATTGATACTTGCGTTTTCGCGTTGAAACTCAAAAACTGAAGTTGGATAGGTTCAAGAAAAAGTATTTGGCCTAAAAAAATCCATTCAGAGGGAGTATGTTTCATTATTATGGAAGCAAATAACTATCAAAAAGACAAGTATTCTTCATTTAAAATAAATCTGAAAAATGTTTATTTGAACGTCTAACGAACTTAGTTTGCAGCAGCATTTGCTGCACAAGCCACTAGTATGTTATACTTTGGTTCCATGTTACTGCCTAGCCACTGTCTCTGTAGATTAATTTACCTACAGAAATTATAATCCATGTGTTGTGGGTCCCTATCACCACGGCATGGTGCATCCTCATGTTGTGGATAGAGGAGACGGCCTCCAGATATGGAGGGTAGTTGTGAATATATTGAATAAGCAGTCGTGGACAGCCGATAAGGGGTGGTCCTCCAGCTTAGGGGTTGGGCGAAGGGCTAATAACCCATCGCCGTAAAAAACAGCTTGTTACGAATCCCTACAATAAGCCTCGGAATAGGACTGATTCTCTGGCACGACCACAAATGAGAATAAGGTGCTTAGGAAAATATTTGGGGCTAAGAGGGATGAAGTTACAGGAGAATGGAGAAAGTTACACAACGCAGAACTGCACGCATTGTATTCTTCACCTGACATAATTAGGAACATTAAATCCAGACATTTGCGATAGGCAGGGCATGTAGCACGTATGGGCGAATCCAGAAATGCATATAGAGTGTTAATTGGGAGACCGGAGGGAAAAAGACCTTTGGGGAGGCCGAGACGTAGATGGGAGGATAATATTAAAATGGATTTGAGGGAGGTGGGATATGATGATAGAGACTGGATTAATCTTGCACAGGATAGGGACCGATGGCGGGCTTATGTGAGGGCGGCAATGAACCTTCGGGTTCCTTAAAAGCCATTTGTAAGTAAGTAACATAAAATTTACTTTGTCATACGTTAAAAGTGTTAAAATGGTTAAAAAAGATATATACCTTCGACAGACGGCCCGTTTCGACGCTATGTGTCGTCGTCCTCAGTGTCTCTTGAACCACTGGTCACACTGAGGACGACGACACATAGCGTCGAAATGGGCCGTATGTCGAAGGTATATACCTTTTTTAACAATTTTAACACTTTTAACGTATGACAAAGTAAATTTTATGTTTTTAACAAAGTGTTAACGAGAACTTTAATCAATGAAGTAAGTAAGTACAGAAATTATAATGAAAATAATTACGTTCTTTGTTTGGAGCCGTCAGTTTGTTGTGGACAAAGACGGAAACTTACAGACTTAGTGTTAATTAGTAAATTTGCAAGTTATTCTGAAGTTGTGCAAGATATAGAAACTTCAGGACTGGAGAATACCTTTTGGTAATAGATTCAATGAAATAGATGGGTTCTTTTTTAATTGCCTTTCCATTTTATTGGAAAACAGGAAAGGAATAATTGTTCCTTATAATTCCTGTAGTCAAAATTGTACTGATAGTACTGACCATGTAGAACATTGCTAACAGAGAAAATTATTATTTTTTTTTTTTCTGAGAAAAGTATTCATTTCAGACTAATATGGTCGTAGACTTTTTTGTTGTACTCTATACAAAGAATAAACTGTTAAATCTGCACAGATACGAGGTCTGTCTAAAAAGTATCCGACCTTTAGCCAGAAAAAATATTTCAAATACCTGACGGGGTTGGGACCCTAATCCCCTTCAAAGTAGGCCCCTTGTGCTTGCACACACTTAGCCCACCGATCCTTCCACTGCCGGAAACACCTCTGGAAGTCTTCTTTTGGAATGGTGTTCAGCTCCGTCGTCGCATTCCGCATTATTTCTTCTCTACTCTCAAAATGGGATCCTTTCAGTGGTGTCTTCAATTTTGGAAACAACCAGAAGTCGCAAGGAGCCAGGTCTGGAGAGTAGGGAGGTTGGTGAACGGTTGTAATTCCATGTTTGGCCAAGAAAGTGTGTATCAATTGGGATGAATGTGCGGGGGCGTTGTCGTGATGCAAGTGCCAGTTGTTCGCCGTCCACATGTCTGGTCTTTTGCGCCGAACTGCATCACGGAGTCGCCAGAGAACATCGTGATAGTACTCCTTTGTCACCATTTGTCCTTCCGGTGCGTATTCGTGATGCACAATTCCACGGACATCAAAGAAAACAGTCAGCATCACCTTGATTTTGCTTCGCACCTGCCGCGCTTTCTTCGGCCTTGGAGACTCGGGATGCTTCCATTGCGACGACTGTCTTTTTGTTCCTGGGTCGTACCCGTACACCCATGACTCATCTCCAGTTATCACGGTGTTCAGAAACCCAGGATCAGTGTTGGCGGTGTCCAGAAGGTCCTGTGCAACGTCACGACGGAGGTCTTTTTGTTCCGGGGACAACAACTTGGGCACGAATTTCGCAGCCACTCGGTTCATGTTCAAATCATCACACAAAATTGCATGTGCAGAATCTTTACTCACTCCAACCTCTTCGGCAATCTCCCGCACGGTCAAACGACGATCTGCCATCACCAAATTTCGCACCCTCTCAACAACAGCTGCACTCCGAGCAGTTTGGGGCCTGCCACAACGCTGCTCACTCTCTGCTGATGTGCGGCCATCTTTGAATCGGTTGAACCACTCCTTAATTTGTGTTACACCCATCGCATCTTCCCCAAACACCTACTGAATCTTACGAATTGTTTGACTTTGAGAATCACCAAGCTTTTGACAAAATTTGATGCAGTATCTTTGCTCAATTCGTTCAGTCATCTTGCGAGAAAACTAAATCCGACAAACACCTAGAACAGCACCTTACTTGGCGACCACCAGCCAGTGACTGGCACAAGCGAATGCGGTGAAAAAATTCAAGCATGCGCATTACAGTTCCTCCTTCCACCATGCACAGTGGCGCCGCCTTAGAATCACAACTTTACGCGGGAAAAATTAAGGTCGGATACTTTTTAGACAGGCCTCGTATATTGCTTCCATTGTTTATAAATTTCTCATCTTACATAAATACTTGTTTCATAATAATATTTTAGAATGGAAGAAGTTCCCCCAACATGTGGAACTAGACGCTTTGGAAAGAGTGAGGAAAGAACTGCAAGATACCAAAGCGTTGTTCGTTGTGGCTAAAAACCAGCTTGAGGCAGACAAGATTGAACTTCAGGGGTAAGACTTTGATTATGTTAGAGGATAGATTTGGAAGAAATCATATTCATTGAATTTTAGTTTTTTTGTGTCATTTCGTATCATTTTAGCTTATGTTCTGATTTATTTGTAATAGAGGGTTAAAATGAAACACAAAACATAAAATTATTTAGGGCCAAATTAAAGAAGTACCTAATTTCTCACGCCTTCTATTCTGTAGGTGAATTCATGACATTCAATAACACTTCATGAAATTGATACTAAAACTATGTGTTGTACTAGTAGACTATATTGTAAATCTCGTGTGTATATATTTTATCTAGACTGTGACTATAAATTAAGATTTTATAATAGTATTAAGTTTTTTGACTTGTTCCTTATTCTAGCTGTAAGCATGTATGAATACCATGGAATGTTAATAAATACAATACAAATAAAACATATTTCGTATATTCACAATTTCATTGTATTATATTTTTCTGGCAAAAAGAACTGTAGGAACAGTTAGGCTATATTTAATTATTATTATTATTCTTTTTTATTAAGTTTATTTATACATTTAATAATTATATATAATAAATTTTCATTCAAATACACTTTTCAATTTGTGAGGTCAGATAATCTGTTACATCACAATATTTAATACGAAGTCACTAATATTTTCGACTTTAAAAAGTCATCTTCAGGTGTATGAGATGCAAACAATATTTAAAAAATAGGTGATAAGTTGATCTAACAATTAATAACATAGTAAGTAATGCACGTACTGGCATTTACAATTATATAAGTTTCGTGCCTTTTGAGGTAAACTGTACGTGATAAAGCTGAACACAGATGCTAGATTCTCGTATGTATATAAGACAAGGAGAAGGCACAGCATGATGTTAACCTTATACAATTAAAGGCTAATATTCTCATTAGATCGTATCATTAAAATTAAGTTTGTACAGTTTGATATTAACTATGTTAAAATGTTAAATATAATGTATAAATTTAAAAGAGATAGAGAAGCTGTGATGCAAATGCTGTTGGTGGGAGAGCACGCAGTCTAATTCGTCGTGGTGAATGCCATAGTTGTATAGTTGTTCAGTTGTTTGCATCCAGACAAGGGGGCGTGTTTCACCCGACGTTACATGTTTTAGACTGAGTGATGATGTCTCGTGACCAGAATATTGTACGAAATAGAAATATAAAAATTGGAGATTTATCCTTCGAAGGGGTGGAAAAATTCAAATATCTTGGAGCAACAGTAACAAATATAAATGACACTCGGGAGGAAATTAAACGCAGAATAAATATGGGAAATGCGTGTTATTATTCGATTGAGAAGCTTTTATCATCTAGTCTGCTGTCAAAAAATCTGAAAGTTAGAATTTATAAAACAGTTATATTACCAGTTGTTCTTTATGGTTGTGAAACTTGGACTCTCACGCTGAGAGAGGAACATAGGTTAAGGGTAGTAGTAGTAGGGTTTAAGAAGGGCGCGTCAGCTACTATGGCTATTTGCGCCCTTCGGTTAAGGGTGTTTGAGAATAAGGTTCTTAGGAAAATATTTGGGGCTAAGCGGGATGAAGTTACAGGAGAATGGAGAAAGTTACACAACGCAGAACTGCACGCATTGTATTCTTCACCTGACATAATTAGGAACATTAAATCGAGACGTTTGAGATGGGCAGGGCATGTAGCACGTATGGGCGAATCCAGAAATGCATATAAAGTGTTAGTTGGGAGACCGGAGGGAGAAAGACCTTTGGGGAGGCCGAGACGTAGATGGGAGGATAATATTAAAATGGATTTGAGGGAGGTGGGATATGATGATAGAGAATGGATTAATCTTGCACAGGATAGGGACCGATGGCGGGCTTATGTGAGGGCGGCAATGAACCTTCGGGTTCCTTAAAAGCCATTTGTAAGTAAGTAAGTACGTGCATTACTTACTATGTTATTAATTGCTAGATCAACTTATCACCTATTTTTTAAATATTGTTTGCATCTCATACACCTGAAGATGACTTTTTAAAGTCGAAAATATTAGTTACTTCGTATTAAATATTGTGATGTAACAGATTATCTGACCTCATAAATTGAAAAGTGTATTTGACTGAAAATTTATTATATAATTATTAATTGTATTCACACTTTTCTGAACCAACATGTCTTTCAAATTTATTTATACATGCTTTAACATTTGCAGTCTGTGGGTATACCAGTAAGTCATCGTCACTATTGTTGAGTTCCTGTTTCTGTTGTGTGTTGTACATGCAGAAGGCTTGTGTTCGTGTAACTGATTTCAGATTTTGATTAATGTTTATGATATTGGTGACTTGTGTGGTGATGAATCATTGCATATGAATTTCCAGTCCGGCATTTTCCTTTGTGACTGAGGGAAAACGCTCATGAAAAACCGCAGTCAGATTGGTTGGTCACAGGGTTTGAACTCGGGACCTCCCAAATACGAGTCACAAATGCTACCATCTGTGCCAACTCGCTCGGTATTTAATTATTGTTTGGGCTGACTTTTTAATAATATTTTAATTACTTCTGCATTTCATGAGTGTTTTGTTTTGACTTCTTAAAATAATACATAATAATAATAATAATAATAATAATAATAATAATAATAATAATAATAATAATCCGTGGCACTACAGCCCGTGAAGCGCCTAGACCGACCAGCCGGCTGCTGGCCTCACGCCCACATGCCGAAGTAGAGGTGGACAATCATCCAACCAGAATGGAGGTATCGTTTTGTTAAGCACGATGATCCCCCCCAGCCGTTATAGCTGGTATTCGCAACCGGATTTCACTACCTATCGTAGTTCCCCAAGTGCATCATGATGCTGGGTGGGCACCGGTCCCATACACTGGCTGAAATTTCATGAGAAAATTTCTTCCCCCATGAGGACTCGAACCAGCGCGCATTCCGTAACGCGAGTCCTAGGCGGGATGCTTTAGACCGCGACGCCACGGCGCGGGACAATAAATAATGAACAGTTAAGAAAGAGTTGTTAACGAACAAAGATGTAATAGTCTTAATACTGAATGATAATGGAAGTTTTGTGATAATTGTGATTTTGATAAGCACTTGAATTTGTCAGCCGTGCTTAAATTATCAATCTGTTGATCTTTGTTTGAATATTGTAAGTGTTGAAACCTTATTATTTGTAATAAAAACAACTCTTATACCGTCAATTTAATTGCTAACACAGACTTAACCAATCTTTATATAAACTAATTTAGGATACTGTTCCATATGTGTGTATGCAAAAAAAAAATTCAACTGCGAAGTATGAACTACGTGGTTAATGTAAAGAAGTATTGTTAATAAATGCTAAAAAGTAGCTTTTTTTTTCAGTTTGGAAGAAAAAATAAGAATTATGGAGTCAATATCTGCTGAAGCACTAAATGAGCAATCAGAAAGAACTGGGATGAATTTGCTGACTCAACGGAGAACAAAGCTGTCAAGAGTGTTCAACAGTCACAGAATAGAGCTAGTTAGTAGATTCTTCAATTTTAATTCTGACTCATTGCCAGCTGGTTTCATGCAGGATTTTAATTTCTTTCAATTTGAAGTATTTAATTCTGTTAAATGCATTTAGATCACATAGATAAAAGTATGAATTTATTCAGAGATTAGTTTACTCATTTTAATGATTAAATTCTGGTCTTCTGATTGGATGTATTTATTTCCAGGATCACATCATTGATAAACTGTTTCCTGATAGTCCTGGAAATTATAAGACTATTCTTAATGTAAGTATAAAATTTATCTCTAAGTAGTTTAGCGTGTGACACTTCTTACAGTATTATGAAGAGAGAAAAAAAAAAAAAAACAGAAAAACACAAAATATTATTTAAATAAATCTTGTGCAATTTAAGTTCCTGGTAAACAAGCAAAGTTGAAGCAAGCTTTCTCATAATATTAATAGATTCTATGAGATGCCTCACTAATATTAACAGCATCAAAATGACAATAGAAGAAAAAGCACTGATTCAATATGAAAAACTTGTCAGATTACCAGGAAACAATTGGCATTCATACAGTCCTCTCTGTAGATTGAAAACTCAAAAAAGTTTCATATCCATTGTTCAAGAATTAAAACAGGAAATCAATATCCCAAATTTATAAGAAACTTACAAATTAAACCAAACCCTTTAACTCTATTAAATATAGAATATAATCTAAATTTAACAGAAGAAATACTGAAATTACAAGTAAACACTGAAATACTGAAACATTTGTCTTTAGAGACAATTCATATTAGGTACCCTCCACAAAACTGGCTTCATTTATACACTGACAGATCCTTGATCTCCAGAGAACAAGGTGTCGGTGCAGGTGTTACGTGCTGTCTCTTCTCACTTTATAGATCTCTTGGATATGAAACAAGTTTTGATGGTGAAATCATTGCAATAAGGGAAAGTCTCAGGAATCTTCTATGCCACATCAATAAATTTAGGAATGCAGTTATATTGTCAGACTCCAAAGCAGCTATTCTATCAATAGTCTCTAAACACACACCTTCATCTCAAACAGCAGAAATAACTAAAATGCTCTCTCAATTAATATCACTCAATAAAAGAATTGTATTCCAATGGATACCATCCCATTGTGGAATCCTGGGAAACGAGAATGCGGATGCTTTAGCAAAGAAGGGCAGCACTGCTACTTACAGACCTGTTACTAAATATACGTATACTCTGTGAAAGATTTATTAAATCTACATACTTAGACTTCAACAAACAAAATTTGATAACACAATCCCAAGGGAAAAAATGGAACTCTCTGTGTCAAAATCCATAGTTATTTCTCGATTTACCACGAAAATCGTCTGTAGCTGCATTTAGATTGGCAACAGGCCATGATTGTTTGGCCAAACACCTGCATAGAATTGGAATATATCAGTCCCCTAACTGTCCATTGTGCAACTCAAACCAAGAAATGGATTCGGAATACCTCAAAATTTGTGTTTCAGTGGCTGGTCATGATAATATCTTTGAAAAATATTGGATTGCAAGAGGTCAAATGACTTTGTCAAACGCCTGGCATTAGAAAACAACAACAACAACATATTAAAGTTAAATTTTCTTGTTCTTTCACAATTTCTGAATTTGCTACCACCATAGCTCCTCCTAATAGAAAGCCTTGTCCAGTGAAAAGCATTAATGCCATGTCCTACAGTTGCATGGATTATCAATGGCTTGAGATGATGCGATGCACGTCTCTTCAATTAAAATTGCCAGTCGTAACATCAGACACCAATAATGTATTGCTATTATTGTTGTTGTTTAGTAAACAGATTGGAACCATGTCTTGGCCAATAGTTTTCTTGAGTTTCTCTTTCTGTGAACACCAGTTGTGGACCATTGTTTGCTGACTCTCGTTAGCAGAGGGTAATCATAACCACTTTCGGTTGTTGTTGAATTGTAGTCATTGTTTGCAGAGCATTGATAATGGAGAGCAACCCCTTCCCTACAGAGCAAGCGCCATTTTACCCAGTCACTCCCGTTTCCACTCATTTCCTGTATATCTACTCCTGCTATTATACTGTATCTTCAGCTTAGCTCAAATCAGATTCACAGGACTAAAATTCAATATTCGAGATTTTCACAATGGAACTTTTGTTTCCCTTACTCAGGACCAGTGGAGGAAACGAAGCATTTTAATAAACACTATTTCTGTAACTGGAAATTTCCTTCCTATGTCGTTGCATCACTGTCTCCCCCCTGCTCTTGTCTGTCATCCCATTTCTCTCTCTCCACCTCAACAATGCCAGAGGGATGCAGTGAAGATCGGCTCACGACAGGTGCATTATTACTAGATTGAGAATTATCTTTCTCTTCACGTTTTCTTTTCCTGTAAGGTGTCGTATATTCTGTGCAAATGTTGTTACTGTATTCCTCATTGATGCTTTGCAAAGTTTGTGGCTCTTAGGTCTAGTGTGATGACATTTTTCTGTAATGTTCTCAGAAACATCAGTTTCATTCATTGGTTTTGCGCATTTTCACAGGAGCGTATCATTTACTATTTATTAAGTAGTTAAAATGTATGAACAATTTTTCAGTGATTCTTTCATTATCTTCATATTTTTCTCCTGTCATTATAATCAGCTACAAAGATGGTGTTAGTAGACTACACCTTCTCTAAAGGAAACTGTTGTTGTTGTTTTCTAATGCCAGGCGTTTGACAATAAAGTCATTTGACCTCTTGCACTCCAATATTTTTCAAAGATATTGTCATGACTAGCCACTGAAGCACAGATTTTGAGGTGTTCCGAATCCATTTCTTGGTTTGAGTTGCACAATGGGCAGTTAGGGGATTGATATATTCTAATTCTATGCAGGTGTTTGGCCAAACAATCATGGCCTGTTGCCAATCTAAATGCAGCTACAGATAATTTTCGTGGTAAATCGGGAATTAACTGTGGATTTTGATGCAGAAAGTTACATTTTTTCCCTTGGGATTGAGTTATCAAATTTTGTTTGTTGAAGTCTAAGTATGTAGATTTAATAAATCTCTTTGCATAGTAATACGTAGATTTAGTAACAGGTCTGTAAGTAGCAGTGCTGCCCTTCTTTGCTAAAGCATCCGCATTCTCGTTTCCCAGGATTCCACAATGGGATGGTATCCATTGGAATACAATTCTTTTATTGAGTAATAATAATTGAGAGAGCATTTTAGTTATTTCTGCTAAAGGAAACTAAAATTGCACTCACTCTTATCTTTTGATGTTCTCCTTAAACTTATACCTGTACTTTTATACTAATAAAATAATTTGGGACATCCTTCAGATTCTATATAATCTTTACTTTATCATGCCATTTTAACTGGCAGTTACTTATTTTATGTAATAATAAAGTGAAAATATTTAATTAAACTCTGATGTCTTAAATTCTGCTGTAATGACTAGTTTTATGTCCATTAGATCTTCGAAAGAATTTAATTTTTGTAATAATTTTCTTTATTTTATCAGAGTCCAACATTGCCTGTTCAATACGTGTATGACCATTATTTTATGAATGTCAAAATCCCGAACAGCATATTTATGGTGATAAATAGCATTTGAAAATATTAAGATATTGTGGCTAGTTTGTTAAAAATTGTACACTTTATGTAGTATTTCAGATATTGGCATATAAATTTCATCATCATTATCATTGGCTCAATAACCCATTGAGGGTCCTAGCCTTCCTCAGTATTTTATTCCAGCCATCTCTACTTCTGGCCTTGACTGTCCACATTCGTGCACCAATAAAGTTGGCATCTCATTACATTTTCCAGGTCTTCGTCCATAAGGCAGTCCGGCTTTCATTTTTACTTTGGAATTCGTAACAGTGAGTTTTTCTGGGATGGGGTCATCAGCCCTAAGCCCAACCATCCAGCAATCCTGGGTGGCTGATGATTTTCTGTTAGGGTTTACTCCCTTAGCTGATAGCTCCCAATTATAGCTTCGGGGACTCGCTTTTCCGTCCTTGTATGCTTAACCGGAAAACATTTCCAGGGACCACTTCGAGGAAGTGCATACATATGGCTTGGTAGGAATAAGTGGCATTTCTCAAGCTTTTGAATAGCACACAACCATCAGCAGATTGTGTGCCTTTGAGATCACATACTACCCCTTGACCCCCCGCATATAAATTTACATAATTTTATAATTTTACATCTAATTCGGTTTTCTCTCCTGAATGTTACAATTTTTATGGACATTTTCAAGTTTCATTCCTCGTATATTTTGGTCAGTTAATATTACTCTGTGGGCCAGTTGTTTTTTGTGCTAAACTGACGTTTTATTGTTGTAACTTACGCTTTATGTTACAGGATTTGAGTGTAGCTTTCTTTGATACAGAAAGTGGTGATCCCTATATATCTATGGAAGAATGCCACTATGATTATGAGTGCCTTGAAATTCTTTTACAAGCTAACATCATTACACGACATCCTTACGATCCCAAGAAAATTCGACTTGTAAACTTTCTTCAGTAAATGCAAAACTCTTGCCCTCTTGCGTAGTTAAGAGAGCAAGCATGGCAGATTAATTATCAGTACAGTAATTGTGCATCCCTGAAGTTACTGCTGTTCTCTTAATAATACACACTACTACTTTATCTCAGAACTAGTGGCTGTGATATTCCGACATTTAAATCTCCATTTTAAATAGGTGGTGAATATTGTTAACTCATTTTGAGATGGCATAGAACTGTATTTACAAGAATATTAGAAACATTGGTTTTGTATCTTTGAGAATCGGACATCTTAAACTACAGTTTTTGTTTTGTATGTGTGCATGTGTGTCTGCATGTATGTACAATTTTGATAAATGAAATTACGTGTAATAAAATATATGCTGCCCACTTGTTTTATTTTACAATTGGACCACAGTATGCAATGAGAGTAGGGTTCCCAAATGTCCTGTAAAATATGGAATTGTCCCGAGAAAAGTCTTCGGGACAGCTTTCTGTCCCATATTTTAGAGTTCTGAACTGAGAAAAAATGGAAAAGTTACAATATCGATTTTACATTACAAATTACAAACATCACACTTCATCATTGCATTGTAGATGAGCTATTATGAAACAATTATTGTGAGTTACTAATTTTTCAAGGTGAGTGATGGCAACACCAAATGTTTAGCTGAAGTCTGGGTGGATCTTTTTAAAAGTACTGAAGGAGAACTCTCAAATTTGAAGAGGGTAGTGGAGTTCATTATGTGTATCCCAGGAACAAATATGTGTGTCGAAAGATTATTTTTTCGCGTGAGCATTCTATTTATTTATTTATTTATTTATTCATTCTGATGTAGTTAAGGCCATCAGGCCTTCTCTTCCACACCAAATACAATAATAGAAATACAAATACAATAATAGAAATAAAAAGAAAAAATACACAATAAACAAAGTAAAGCTACACAAAAATATACACAGGTTGCAGTCACACAAACTTTAAATGAGTGATTAAGTAGCATAATTAATTGTATCCTAACTAATTAACTAACATAGGCCTAAACAAGAAACTTGCAATTTTAATCTAGAGTAAAAAAAAACACACACACACACACACACAAATCAACACTTCTAACAATAAAATGAATTGTCTATAAAACCAATAAAATCAATTCATATTGTAAAATCATTCTTCAGTGAGGATTATGTTGCTTTCCATAGATGATTCTTCAGAATAAACATTTGTTAAGTGAAATTAATTCTTCTGAGAAATATTGCAAGGTCAAGGCAGATTGATTTATAAGAATATTGTCAGTGAGTAGTGTATTTTGTAGCTATTTCTGTAATAACTTAGTAAAAACAATTTGAAGGCAACTCCCATGAAGAAGCTTAAACTTAATTCAAATATGTTCCCTAACAATTTTCTTTACTATTTGTTAGTTAGTTAGTGTGTGTGTAGTAAACTTTACTACACACACACTTTGAAAGATTGGCAAATTTGATGGGAGCGCATACTAAACTTACTCAGTGAAAACTAATAAGTGTCCCATATTTTTTTTCCCAATATGTCTGGGAACCCTAAATAAGAGACCTAGCATCATGTAACAAATTTGACAGGCGAGCACTGTTAAACCACTGTACCATTATGTATTTGTGTTGCATTTTTTTGTTACACAAGAGTATCAGCAAAAATCTTCCTCGGTTTTCTGCAATTTTTATTATTTTGGCACTTAATATATTTTTCTTATTGCTAACTTACATGCTGGAAAAAAAAAAAATTGTTGGCCTTGGACTATGTCATTCTGATCCCCTTCATATCATTAAGACTTAATGAAGCATGTTGAATGAAAGAAAACATTAAGAAAATTCCGAAACTAATTAACAATTTTAGTTCCACTGACAACAAAGAAGGTAATAAGATTGGAAATTATAATACAACATAAATTACATTCTTGGCCCCTCATCTTTGAGTAGGAAATTGCAATGAGAATTTTTCTGACATTGTATGTGACCAGTGCATCTGGTGAACATTGACTTTCCAAGGTACAGTTGATAAAATATTAATTTTATTAAGAAATCACATGGTACAACCACGCTTAAATAATTAAAAGCTTGAGGAGTATTGAACCGAACACGATATTGTGGCGCATATTGATTTTGAAGACACTATGATTTTGCCTTCTTAGTGTGCCGAAAAGTTCCACTCTGGAGACTAGTATATAAGTTTGTGTGCCAGCAAGTCCTATGTTTATCTAAGGTGAGTTATTATTGCTATTTTTTTCTAACTGAAGAGGCCCATAATATTCTTGAATTATTATTGCTATTTTTTTTCTAACTGAAGGGACCCATAATATTCTTGATTCATCTTGCATATAAACTGCAATGCCCTAATTTTCTTTGGTTTTGAGAAAATGCACGATTAAGTAAGCCGTGGTTTGTATTCTCTTGAAGATGAAATTGACGCCTGTTTACTCCATTTAATAAAAAAATATGTTTATTTAACAGTAACAAGTGATATACTTACAAATGGCTTTTAAGGAACCCGAAGGTTCATTGCCGCCCTCACATAAGCCCGCCAGTGGTCCCTATCCTGTGCAAGATTAATCCAGTCTCTATCATCATACCCCACCTCCCTCAAATCCATTTTAATACTATCCTCCCATCTATGTCTCGGCCTCCCTAAAGGTCTTTTTCCCCTCCGGTCTCCCAACTAACACTCTATATGCATTTCTGGATTCGCCCATACGTGCTACATGCCCTGCCCATCTCAAACGTCTGGATTTAATGTTCCTAATTATGTCAGGTGAAGAATACAATGCGTGCAGTTCTGTGTTGTGTAACTTTCTCCATTCTCCTGTAACTTCATCCCGCTTAGCCCCAAATATTTTCCTAAGCACCTTATTCTCAAACACCCTTAACCTATGTTCCTCTCTCAGAGTGAGAGTCCAAGTTTCACAACCATACAGAACAACCGGTAATATAACTGTTTTATAAATTCTAACTTTCAGATTTTTGGACAGCAGCCTGGATGATGAGAGCTTCTCAACCGAATAGATAGATATAAATATATAAATTAATTTAAACATTTTAGGTTTCAATTCGAAATTTTTCATTGTCTTTGAATGGAGTGAACTAAAGGAATATTAAACATATGTTATAATCATGAGCCATAGAAAATTCATCGAGAATTTCGGAATTCCCAAATTTGTTCAAGCGAACTCTGTGCTTGACTGTATGATTGAGGAGGAAAATCACGGCATCTTAGATTCATACACATTATTGTTGAAAATAAACTGCCGTCTCCAATAGATCATAAAATTTGTGAATTTTTATGAATGGAATCTGTAATAACTTTGGTGTGTAATTAAACGAAGTTTTTGCTTACCGGTATGTGTAAAATATTTCCGGAACAGTTTGCAGCTATCACTTTGTTGCGTTAAAATTGATTAGTAGGCGTGGAATTATGTAGGATCATTCTGTTTTGCAATGCTTCAAGGCACATAAGAGATACAGTGGGCGCGCTTCCGTAAAGGGGCAGTGGCATTTCCTTTAAGATTACCATAGAGTCGAGTTTAGGTGAGTATGTATTAATCGAAAATTAGGGGCTAGAAAATATTGAGAATAGGACTCATGTTTATGACATTTTTTTTCGATTAATGCACACACACCTAAACTGGGCTTTAAGAGGAAATGCCACTGCCCCTGTACGGAAGCGCGCCCTTAGGGGAAATATGTCAGCGGCACTCCACTTCTATTGGGGATGATCGATTTCTGCGTAGACTTGCTGACATTCTTTGCGTGTGGAAGGTCCATCAGTGGCGGCACTGTAATTTAAAAAAAAAAGATTGTAATAAAGTCGTATTTATAAAGCGTTATATCGTTGCAAGGTTTACGATTATGTTAGATTATCTGTCGGTAGTTTCTTTGAGGTTTCTTTGCTCCTAACCCGCTTTAGATGTTCCAAAACTTTCCTCCTATCATCACCTACGGAAACATAAATTTGTAACATTTAAGTAATTAACCCTAAAGTTTATATAAATGTCACTATTCATTTCAATACGAAATGAACACAACGAGTGATGTCCTTAATTTAACAGTATATAAATAAATATTCAATATACAGTTCATAGTAATGAACTCGCCCAAAAGTTTGTCTGGTCCATAATTCTTAATATGGGCTTGTTGAAATGTCGTTTAATTTGGAAATGACGAATAGAAATAAATTGGATGGAACACAGTAAATGAGCAATTCTTTCGTCTTCAACAACAAAATAACCATATTCTCATTTTCTTTGAAAGTAGTATTTCTTGTACGGGTTTAGATTTTGCTATGTTCCAGTTGTCTTCATACTACAGTACAGTACATTTATTTATTTATTTATTTATTTATTTATTTATTTATTTATTTATTTACAATGTTGAATGACATCATTGACCTCGGGTCATATATAGCTATCACTCACTTACCAACATACAGTTTATATACAATATAGCCTACATAGGTAGACCTTGTTACATTATATGCACACATAAATTTTAAAATTTATTTTACGCGTCTTTTAACTTAGTTACTTCCCACATTCATTTTTCTCTTACTTTCCAAAGGTCTATTCCTAAGGATTTTATTATCTGTTCATTTGTAATTCTTGATAGTGTATTGTGTATCTGCCTTAGCGAGAATGAATGTTGAGATACCTGAGTGCAACTAGAACGCTATGACCACACTGGTAGAATTGGTACTGAGATAGTCGTTCCGAGGAACTACAGTTCTGCAGGTCTGACTTACATTGTTAGATGATGCGCATTTTACGCTTTCGCAATCTTTGTCGTTTGCTTCAACATATTTTCTGAACGTGTAGTTGCATTTTCATATTCTATTTCGTTTCGTTTACTAGTTTTCCTAATCATAAGCTTATCCATAAAGCCTTGTTTATTAGCCCATTAAAAGAATTTTAAAAAATCAACACTGGTAAACCTTCCTGTAACTAACTTCGAACAAATGCAACAATCGGTGAAGGAAAGAAAACTATACATATTGCACAAGTGATGACTGCACCAAAAATAATTTTCTGTCTCCTATAAAGCAAGAATCATTTGTTTAGTGTTCCTGATTGCTGTAAACAATGCAAAATCATTATGTATAAGCACGTGCATGTGTGTGGTAATATCCCCAATTCTTTTTTTAACCTGGGTTAATATTTTTCATTATTTGTTACTGTTCTTTAATGGATCAAAACTCATTATAGGAGTTGCCCAAATATTGTTGGCACCCCTTGGGGCGCATCTATGATTACAATGCACTTTGCACAGCTCTCTGTCCGGCATGAGAAAGAAAAGTATGTCTATTGTTCTTATGCTACTACTACTTACAGGCTTTTAAGGAACCCAGAGGTTCATTACTGCCCTCACATAAGCCCGCCATTGGTCCCTATCCTGAGCAAGATTAATCCAGTCTCTACCATCACATCCCACCTCCCTCAAATCCATTTTAATATTATCTTCCCATCTACGTCTCGGCCTCCCCAAAGGTCTTTTTCCCGCCGGCCTCCCAACTAACACTCTATATGCACTTCTGGATTCGCCCATACGTGCTACATGCCCTGCCCATCTCAAACGTCTGGATTTAATGTTCCTAATTATGTCAGGTGAAGAATACAAAGCGTGCAGCTCTGCGTTGTGTAACTTTCTTCATTCTCCTGTAACTTCATCCCTCTTAGCCCCAAATATTTTCCTAAGAACCTTATTCTCAAATACCCTTAATCTCTGTTCCTCTCTCAAAGTGAGAGCCCAAGTTTCACAACCATTCAGAACAACCGGTAATATAACTGTTTTATAAATTCTAACTTTCAGATTTTTTGACAGCAGACTAGATGACAAAAGCTTCTCAACTGAATAGTAACAGGCATTTTCCATATTTATTCTGCGTTTAATTTTCTCCTGAGTGTCCTTTATATTTGTTACTGTTGCTCCAAGATATTTGAATTTTTCCACCTCTTCGAAGGATAAATCTCCAATTTTTATAGTTCCATTTCGTACAATATTCTGGTCACGAGACATAATCATATACTTTGTCTTTGCTAGCTAACATTTTCACAGCGTGGTGTCAATACGTACATAGCTACCTGTTTATAATTTTTATTGAGGAAGCCTGTTTATGAATATTTGCAGTAGTTGTGTATTTTTACAATGTTGCAGTTAATATGGATGGCATAAAAGTAGAACCTGAACATAATGCTCTCGGAACATCAGATATAACTGATGATAATGACATAGATATGCAGCATGATGAGAATCCAATACCTTTGTCATTTCTTGAGGTGAAGTGTGAGATTGAGGTAAGTTTCATATTTGATATACTATAACTATAATACTTTTTTTTCACGATCGTGGTGACGATTTTAAGTTTGATTTGATTATGGTACATTAATTTTGAAACTTTTTTTTTAAGATTTCTGGACACATGATGATGTACCAATGTTGTTGCAGTGATTCATTATTTGTGTTCGTCGCCTAAAAGGCAATGAAAATTTTTCTTCAATTGTATTATATCATGCGGGAAGTATTTTTTTCGTTGGATTGTTTTGTTGCTTTATTTAATGCTGTAATATGGCAAAGTGATCTTGTTTTGTTGAGATATTGTAGCATTATCAAATTGCAATTTTATTGGTAATTTGCTAATATTTTGTTTTATTATACGGTTTTATTAAAATTTGATACTTTATTTGTAGGATTGAAAGGTTGAGTATGTTATTTTATGATAGGGCGTACCATACAGTAGCGTGCAAATTAATCCGAACACGACATATTTTTACATTTTCTGTCATTGTTGGCCTCACAGCTGCTCATACCACTTTAATTGACATCTGTAGTACGTGTAATTCCATTGTTGAAGGTCTGTCATTATTTTTTTTATAATATGTGACATTTTGCCTGTCGTTTTGTACTTAAAAGCATTTCAATTGTGTTGAAGACTTAATATTGCAATCCTGTGTACATTCTGTCGTCTTCACAAATGGATAGAACTCCACGAAAACGGTCTAAAATTATAACATTAGCAGAGCATTCTTCTATGACACATAGGCAAATTTCTGCAGAATGTCACATCGGTTTGGCTACTGTTAATTCGATCATAAAACGATATAGGGAGACTGGATCCATCACACCCCAGAAAAAAGGAAACTGTGGCCAGAAAAGGAAGACTTCACCTGCAGATGATCGTTTAATTGTCAGGAAAAGTAAATTAAATCCTAGACTAACTGCTGTCAACTTAACCCGCGAGTTAATGGCTACCACTGGGGCGAATATTCACGTCACAACAGCGCGGCATAGGATTTTGGAAGCTGGACGAAGGGCTTGTAAGCCTATTAAGAGGCAACTGCTAACCCCTGTTATGTGCAAAAAATGCTTAATGTGGGCAAAATTACATCAACACTGGACAGTGAATGACTGGAAGAATGTACTTTTTTCTGATGAGTCTTATTTCGAGGTCCACGGCCACCGTGTTTCTTATGTACGGAAAGGATCCGAAAAAGTAACAGGAGCTCATCTCCAACAAGCACCCAAATACCCCCCTAAAGTAATGTTTTGGGGTTGTTTTACACATGAAGGGCCTGGAGCATTAATACCTATCAAGGGAATGATGAATTCTGACAAATATATTCACTTATTGGAAACCAGAATCGTACCCCAGCTGCAAAAATCATTTCTGGATGGCAGAGGTGTGTTCCAACAAGACGTGGCACCATGCCATACGTCTCGAAAAACTACAGAATTCTTCAACAAGAAGAATATTCAGGTACTCCCCTGGCCAGGCAACTCACCCGACATCAACTTGTGGTCAATTTGCAAAAGAAGAATGCAAAAAATGGATTGTTCTACAAAGGAGAAGATGATTTCAGCCCTCATTGGTGTATGGTTTTGCGATGGAGAAATGAAGAATATTTGTGGGAAATTAGTGGAATCCATGCCAAATCGTCTCAGAGCTGTTATTAAGAACAAGGGAGGCCACATAGATTACTGAGGTATGTCTTAGATCCTTTTTTTTATCCCGTTTGAGTGTTTTTGCGTAAGTAATTACGTTGTTCGGATTAATTTGCATGCTACTGTAGTTGTTATTGACAGTCAGATAATGCTTCTATTATTGTTAATAGCTACATATAAGTTACCAATGAAAAAATTTGAAAAACTATTCATGATAATCGTCTAAACTAAACAGAAGGAAGCATTTTCCATCAGCTGCTGCTGCTACTACTCTGCGCACTGTCGGTTTGCTGCATGAAGAGTGCTACGACGTGCGCAATTTGTGTGTTAGTGTTCTAAATTATTTTTAGCAAGGCTGTGAAATGTCGCAAAAAGACTCTTGAGTTGCGTGGATAATAATAAAAAAATACTTATAAAACCCACCGAATTAAATTACAGACAGATAAACCTATGGTGACTACAGCAGGAAAAATGCTAAGAATTTGAGGATATACATCTAACATACAACATAAAATGAAACATTTTTACAGGATGAGATTGACGTTGAATCAGTCAAGGCTGAAAGTGAATCCTCACGGGGTGAAGATCCATTAGTTGGCTTGAACTCTGAAGATAATGGGGCACAGAATTCATCCATTATCACAAAACAAAAATCTGTGGTACCGGTAAGTCACCTCCTTGTTAAGTATAATTTCCGAAGTGAAAACACTAGTTTTGTTATGTAACTTAAGGTGTAACATGAGAAGAGTGTATCATTTCTTCATTTCAGAAAAATAAATGTTGTTTCCTATTATCGCCTTTGTGTTATCACTACACATCACAATCCATTTTGTCTAGTCCCCATATTCTTTTCTATAGCCTCATAAAAATGTTAAAAGAAGTATTTTCTTCAATTGATCATCACACACATACCTGACGAAACACACACAAAAAAAAAAAGTTCCACACATCTGTTGATTCATCAAACTGCATAACGAAAAATTCACTTGATTTCACCTCGTAAATTAGCAAATCGTGAGCATTTACAGAAATCTTATTGATTTACCTTGACACACTGTTATTGGAAAGTAGACTAGTTTTCAATTGCTTGTTTTTGCCGGGCCTGTTAATATATTGACCCTCTCAATAGCAGCAGGCAGTATGAGGTTTCTCACAATCATATGGGAATTAGGCTTACACATCTTAGTTATTTTAAATGCTATGCAATTGATTGCTTCAGGTGTTGCATTATTGCTTTACAGATGAAAGCTAGTTGAATATGGTATGTATCTCTCTTTCTCTGTTTTTTATTTCAAAAAGTTTGTTTTTAAGAGAGAAATGTTTGCTTTATAAGTGCCAAACTATCTTTAATGGTTTCATACTTTCATCTGTGATAATCGTCCAGTGAAATAAATCCATATTTTAAATAATTGTCTGTACAATCTTTTACATAGGTACTAATTTACCAAATGTAGATGTATCACTTCGTTTTGCCACAAATTATTTCATTTTACATTGCAAATTGAAGAAAAATAGTTTAAGATTTATTTTTACTGAGAACACAATGAAAACTATAGCCTCGATTAGTATGAAAATTATACTTTTGAAAAATTGAGTGAAAGCACTAGCTGCAGCATCGTAAATGATTCTGTGTCTCCTGTTCCTCTTCTTTTATAATAGACACTGATAAACGATAAACATGGAGTCTTCACATTTGAACATGTCAAGACTTGTGTGGACATGGTGTGTATGACAGGTCCAAAGTCGCACATATTAATGTGTACAAACATATCAACTCAATCACGTCTCTATTAAGGCAGCTGAACAGTTTGAACTAGTCTCTTATGTAAATTTAATTTTTTTTGTTAAGTTTTTGCAGAGGTGTCGCAAAGTATGAATTAAATTTTTTTACGTTTTTGGTATTGCTTGTGTAGAAAGTTTGAAAAGCATTGAACTAATGCAAATTGTACACTTAGTTGAGCAACATCATTTTAATATTTTCATAGATAAATTTTGTGCTAGGTTTATATATATATATTTTTTGCGGGTGGTGCCTTACAGGAGAAATTGAATCATGTTTTTTTTTTGTTATTTCACTGTATTTACCTTATTCATCTACAAATATTCTTGTTTTTAGGAGAAAAACTACAGTGATACTATTTAAAGATTTTTGATGTCATATAGTTTATACCTAAACAATATAAAATTATATTGTTATTTAAGATATTTTAGAAATATATTATCATCATCACTATTCTTTCTAATGAAAATAGAGCTCAAATTGAGTTGCGAGTTTGTTTCTTATATTTGATTATGAACGTATTTTAGACAAGAAGATGAAAGTTAATCATAATACCTGTCTGATAGTAGTTACAGTCTATGGTGCTAAAAAAAAGTGCCTTGGTTTGTTAAATTGTAATATATATTTATAGAAATTTAAGTTTTATATATTCTGTCTCTTTTTCATTAATGAAATAGTAAATATCAATGACAGATCTATTACTCTTTTAGTCCACACCTGTGGAGTAACGGTCAGCACGTCTGGCCGCGAAACCAGGTTTCCCGGGTTCGAATCCTGGTCGGGGCAAGTTACCTGGTTGAGGTTTTTTCCGGGGTTTTCCCTCAACCCAATACGAGCAAATGCTGGGTAACTTTCGGTGCTGGACTCCGGACTCATTTCACCGGCATTATCACCTTCATATCATTCAGACGCTAAATAACCTAGATGTTGATACAGCGTCGTAAAATAACCCAATAAAATAAAAATCTATTACTCTTTTTAATATTTTCCATTCAGAGAGGAAAGCTTCTGGATAATACTGTTCAGGAGGAAGAGGAGGAGGAGGAAGACGAAGAAGAAGAAGAGGAAGAGGAGGAAGATGAAGAAGTGATGACAGAAGAAAGTGAAGAGTCACCAAAGGGGTTTGTATACTTTCAAGTGAATTCCCTGCCATGATGGTAATCATGTTACAGTTCATGCATTAAAAGCATTAAATATTGTTTCTGTTTACAAAATTCATGTTAGAGCGAATTGTTTGTACGAGTTCACATCAACTGTCTGTGGTTTTATAAGTAACAGTTAAAGTACCTGGTTTACAAGAGGATTTAATATAGTATTGTTCCACATAGAGTAATAGTTCTAACAAATTACGTTGAAAATTTCAATTGGTTCAAAAAAATTATATTAATTTATTCTTACAAGTAAATTAATAATGCATGAATGTAATCCAATCATATACCGGAAATAATAGTAAGTCTGAGACAGAAGTTATAGTCTCCACCTCCCTCCATTCAGATTTTCTTCTCAGCAGTCACAAATGATTAATAGTCTTGATTACTTCTTCCTGCAGATTGCAGAAGTCGCTTATTTCGTGAGGATACAAAATTCCTGCAAGACCCTGAAGTGAAAAATTTCAGAACTAATGGAGCAATATGCGAAAATTTATAGTACAGTTTTTGTGTTGTACTGAGGCGATTTCAGTATAATGATAGGACTTTGAATATGCCAGTATAAATTGTTTAAACATCAAAGCAACAAAACTTCTGTTGAAAAAAATAGAATAAAACAAAAAAAATCTAAAATTTTTACCATTGTTCGACAGTAATGTTGTATACTTCAAATTCTGGATCAAGAAGAAAGAAAGTTTTTGAGAAACAACAGGAGATACATTTCTAAGCTTCTAAGTAGGAAAAGAAATGAAGATATATGTAAAGGACCCTATACATGCAAAGACTTACCTGTCCACACCTGTGGAGTAACAGTCAGCACGTCTGGCCGCGAAACCAGGTGGCCCGGGTTCGAATCCCGTTCGGGGAAAGTTACTTGGTTGCGGTTTTCCCTCAACCCAATACGAGCAAATGCTGGGTAACTTTCGGTGCTGGACCCCGGACTAATTTCACTGGCATTATCACCTTCATTTCATTCAGACGCTAAATAACCTAGACGTTGATACAGCGTCGTAAAATAACCCAATAAAATAAAAAAAAAATACTTACCTTCGGGAGGGCTATGTCTGAATTTGATTATTGCCCGTACATGCTCTGACTTATCTCCTAGACATAGTTCACCAAGAAAATGTAAGAAGTCGTTGAAGTCAATGATTTCCTGTGAAGATACGGGATCATTCGAGAAATAAAATTCCTCCATATTTCTACATTCATTTGTTCTCTATTCCTTAGTGCTATTTTTAAATAGTATGTCTATAGGTTCAATCTATAAGTGTTTTTATAACTTATTTTATTTTCCATAAGCATGGAAAAGATGTATACATGTCTAAAAAAAATGACAATAGTTCCTTAAATCTGAACTTTCATAGCTTGCCGCTATTTCCCTACAGAGAACTGCAAAACATAACAATGAAATCTCGATCAGATGCTCTTAGAATCGTTTGTTTCTATGTTTATTCTTTCTCCTGTTTAATTTGGAGAGCACTCCAGTCAGAAAATTTCAAGCTGTCCTAGAAGTCTGAAGGCTTGTCTCAAGGCCAAAAGCCTTGTTACTTTTAAGCCCATACACGAGAAGACTGCCTGTGAATTTAGATTTGCACAGACTTACATGCAGGTAAGTCTTAATGTGTATGGGCCCTTAAGAAACAGCGAAAATAATGGCCGAACCCAGAAACTAATGTTGAAAAAAATTGAAACAACTGACGATCATATTAAAAAACAACAGCGTTCAAGGAGAATTCCTGGAGCACCAAGAAAAGAATGACATGAAAAATAAAATTTAGTTGCTAAAATTTAATGAAATTGAAACAAATTTAATCCCTGTGGATGATAATTTTTCCCCCCTACGTTACAGATCCAGCACACAAACACATGGAGAAGAGGACTCTAACACTAGACAAGAATGGGTCATTACAGAATGGGGTCCTATTGGTTACCGGCTCGTACCGAAAAAGGAGACGTTTAAATGTGAAGTATGTGGCAAACAATTTGCACATCGTGGATCGCTAGTAAATCATTCGTCACTTCACACTGGAGAAAAACCTTATAAGTGCAACACTTGCGGGAAAGGTTTTCAGGAAAGTTGGCATCTCGTCACTCATGAAAGAATTCATACTGGTGAGAAACCTTACGGCTGCAATGTGTGTGGAAAAGGATTTACGAGACCGGGAACGCTTGCGGAACATAAACGTATTCACACGGGGGAAAAGCCATATAATTGCGATATTTGTAGTAAAGCATTTACAAGATTGGGTGGCCTCGTGGCACATAGGCGTATTCATACCGGTGAAAAACCTTACAAATGTGATGTATGTGGGAAGTGTTTCACTCAGCAAGGGCCACTGATTGCACACGTGCATCGCCATAAAGGAGTAAAACCGTTTAAGTGTAATGTTTGTGGTAAAGGTTTTACCATTAGCTCTCATCTCGTTACACATGAACGTATTCATACAGGTGAAAAGCCGTACACTTGTAATACCTGTGGTAAGGGCTTTGCAAAGAGGTGGGACCTTGTTACTCATCAACGAATTCATACCGGGGAAAAGCCGTACAATTGTGATACGTGTGGTAAGGGTTTTAAGAGACCTGGAACTCTGGTAATACATAAGCGAATTCACACAGGTGAAAAGCCTTACAAATGTGATATATGTGGCAAACGATTTACACAACACGGATCTCTTGTTACTCATGGCCATTGTCATACTGGAACATTACCTTATAAATGCAGCATATGCGATAAAGGATTTGCTAATAGATGGAAAATGGTAAAACATGAAAACAGTCATGTAGAAGAAAAAACGTAGAAATATAAGAATACTCATTTTACATTATACAAAGACGTAAACTTGATATTTTATTTATAGAGATTATTTAGCAACAAAGCGAAGTTACGATTTTATAGTACATTCCTTCGATGTTCCTTGTAATTAAAAGAAACCTATGGTTTACATTGTTGATTATTAAGCTGTTACAACTTTGTTATGAAATTTTAAATTGCCAACAACATTGTATTGAGTGTGCTGAGAAATTGTTTATCATAGTAGAATACGAATTAGATGTCACATTGTGCATATTTCGTAAATATTTTTATTCATGCTTTTAGTCGAAAATGTATTGATACGTGTCTATGTGTACACGTCTAAACAACTCAATGTATTTTATTTTATAGCATAATTTGTCTTAATTTAATCCTAACGCTTAGATACATTCACTTTTATGTGAAGGAATGTATAGTAGAGATTACAGTGTGAAAAATGGAAATATATTTCTATTGATGTATTGTGACATCAACAAATTCAGCTTCTGGTCTGTCCGAAACCAAATGATGTTGAATCAATCTGGTTGAGCAGTAAATACATACTTATAAATTCAGCTTGCAGGGTTCAATTTTAGGCGGGACAGTAACGAAAAAGTTGTAATATTCTCTAAAAGAAAAATTCTTTTACATAGTGTATATCTATTTTACGCCTATGGTTTGATATTATATAAATGGAAGTTACTTTATAACTTATTGACAGAAAATAATTTTGGGTGAAATGTTTGAGCTATTGTGAAGTAGCAAATAATGCACCACACTTTATTTGTCATATAGTTGTCTGGAGTTATATTTTGAATTATTCGGAAAGTTGAACAATTATTACCTCTTAAGGTTATAATTATGTTCTAAAAATGTTCCTGAAGCGTTAATATTGTACTTTTCTCATCAGTGTAATCAAGCTGTATCATACCTTTTAACTTAATTTTTTTATTACATTAGTTTTAATCCACCACTTGGACATAATGTATATAATGTGCTCAACTTATATATTCAAGAATTACTTTTTGGTTATTGTTAAATATTCACAAGAAATTATTGAAAGGACACGTCAGATTAGATCGCAATAACATATTTTTCGTTCTTTTTGAAGGATTGTATTTATTGATAGAATTTTTTATGAAAACTTCTGTAATAAATACAGTAGATGCAGGCTAAAAGAAGGAATATTGATCCATTTACACAAGACAAAAACAACTACAGAAATTGAGAGATTCATTTATAATTTGAGAGTGATTACAATGCTCATTGTTGCAGTTAATTGGCACTTACACGTCACTTCCTTCCACACGTGGCTAACAAGAAAGGTTATGGCGCGAAATGGAGTCTCATGGTTATCTCTGTCCAGTCATAGGAATCCTGATAATAACCTAATATAAATACATGTCCAAAGTTCTAGAAACAAAGGTATTGCTATATTAAACTCATGTTAAACGTGCATTTATTTATAATCTTGTTCAATGTTGGCCAAGTCAAGACTAAGAATGTAATGTCGCGACATAGCCTGTCTTTCTCATTAGCAACGCTTCCACATTTGTTGATTGACCTTTATGCAAAACAGCTCATGATTGCATAGTATGTCATTCAAATGCAGTAAATTATCTGGTACGGTATTATGCAGGGAATTTTCCTAGTGGAAAATTATGTACCACAGAAAAAACTCTGCAAAAGGTGTTAACAATGCATTTTGTAAATTTCATCATAGGCGTTCAGAATAATGCACTGTATAGGCTGTCTCTGCGCATGAGCTTTGCGTAATCGAAATTTCAGCCTTTCATTATTTTAATGATAATGAAGCAGGAGGAACAGAATTTTCACACAAAATATTGAAAATGTCCACCATTTGGTTGAAGACAAGCTCCATATTATGTAGTCAATAAGTTCCAAAACACACTGAAGTTTCTGTGTATAATTTATGGACTGCACATTTTATATACACGATCACAACTTTTCTATTATTGAGAGTGAGATTGTTAATGGCTTTACTGCCAAGAGCCTAAGCATTAAACAACAACAACTTTCTGAGATAATCTCCAAAATGATTTTCGAAGGCCTAACTGCAAACTTGCCTATTTTTCTTATCATTACACCTTTTTTTTTTACGTCTTTTCGTCTAATACAAAACCCGTATTACTCCACTTTCCAATGAACTTGATTGGTATGGGAGATTTTGAATATCAGTGACGAAACTTACGAATGCGCTTTTTTTAACACGTTTTACATAGTTTTTATTCTATGATTACGTTTTTACTAAATTCTTTGTCCAATAATCGAACCATTGGCTTAGAGTGACTGGATAGTCACAAGCTGCTGTTCTTCCAAAAGTTTGATTCAGCTGATAAGGTAGCAAGCGATATAAGTGCAAATTGATATTGATATTTATTTTTCAGCCAACTTTACACTTCATAGTTATGGTGGACCTTTACATTTCTGTTTTTCAATCCACCATCTCTATGTTAATATACAGGATGTGTCAGAAAGAACGGATGGATTTCACATGGCAAGAAAATTGTAAAGATTCATCAAATCAAAAATTTATTGTTATCAACATATTCACCAATACATGCAGTTTATTTATGTAAAACAACATTATCCATATGATGTCCTTGGCTTTCAGTACAGGCATCGAGGCGTTTTCTGATGTTCGCCATCACTTTCACAGTCATAGCTGGTGCAATTGCCACGATTTCTTCACGAATCGCTGTCTTCAGTTCGTCCAGTGTATGTGATCGATGTTTACAAACTTACGCCTTCAAATGGTCCCAAAGAAAGAAGTCGCAGGGCGCGAGATCTTACCGTAGCCTCGGACAATCTCAGTGCAATAGAATTTCGTCCAGGTGATTTCTTCTTTAATGTTGAACCTGTGGTACGAAATGAAGCCTCCCACCGCAAAATTGTATTCCGAGTTGGAATCCTAGCGTGACATCCGATGTCGAAATGAGTCCTGAGTGGCGATCACAGACTCTTCATTTTTCAAAAATGTCTCTACGATGAAAGCACGTTGTACACCAGACCAACACCATGTTCTCAACTGAAACTGCATTCTCTGGCTGACCCAACAGTCGTGGTCCCCCTCACTATATCTCTCTCCTCGTTGCGTATCGATAGTTTGAAATCCATCCGTTCTTTCTGACGCACGCTTTATTCATTTGCCAAGTATTTCCTGATCACTTCATATTCTTCTGTTTTAACTGAATTGATATCTATCCTCTTCTATTCTCTCTCATACCTAGACCACAGTCTAGTATATATAGTCACAAAGCTTGACTTGTGAGGGTGCTATAGCAATTGACTGTGCCAGCACTATTTAGCATTGTCTGTAATGAGGCGATATTAGCAATCCTAATGGTTAGCAACTATCTACAGATGCATATTTACTACATATTGAGCTTCGTGACTGTATATACTAGATTGTGCCTAGACTATCTCCCCTTCCATTTTTCGCTTTTCTATTTAATATTGCACATTCCTTTCCTTAATAATTTGCATTATCTATTATTTTTTCCCCATTCTCTATTCTTAAATGTACCTACTCTTAAGGGGAGTTGGTTATTATCGCATGCAAAATAATGGTAAAAATAGCCCATCTTCTAGCAGTCATAAATATAATAGTCTACTATTTATCAGTGGTCTTTCATTTTTGTTAGCTATGTGTGTATACATATTAAGCTTTAAAATGAAAAAGAATGGTGACTCTAGAGTAAATCTATATCCTTAAATTAATTTTTTTAATTAAGCACAGTTTTTTTTTATAAATTCACTACATGTCTGTGATTAGGTACACTCTATTCACTTATTATAACACATATTAAATTGAAAATTTCACCACTTACTGCTAATAGATACTAAAACATACCCTACTAAAATTATTCATATATCTGTAATATTATGGGCATAGGGCTTATAGTAATCATCACCGTCAATAAATTAAAAAAAAATTGAAGATTAGTATAAGCCCTATGCCCATAATATTACAGATATTTTAATCATTTTAGTAGGGTATGTTTTAGTATCTGTTAGCAGTAAGTGGCCAAAATTTTAATTCAATGTGTGCTATGATAAGTGAATAGAGTATACCTAATCACAGGTATGTAGTGAATTTATATAAAACATATGTTTAAATTCAAAAATTAATTTAAGGGTAAGATTTACACTAGATTAACCATTCTTTTTTTCATTTTAAAGTTTAATGTGTATACATATATCACTAAAAAAATGAAATAGCTGTGATAAATAGTATTACATTTATGACTGCTTGAAGATAGGCTATTTTTACCATTACTTTACATGCGATAACATCCAAGTCCCCTTAATCATTCTTTTTCATCTATTTATTTTCTTATTCCTATCACGTATTATAGTTGGAATATCCTGGTAGAGAGGCAGAGAAGGCCTGATGGCCTTATCTCTACCAGGTTAAATAAATAAATGCTAGTACTAATACTACTACTGCCTGGTGGCCTGTTACGGTTTCACTCCATCGTTTCAGCAGACAGCCCAAAAATTGTGTGCCTAAAGGGGTAATTTAGTGTTTAGCGTGGTATCCTTGTTCTAGGCATCCTGAGTATATGAGATTTACATTTCTGTCTATAATTTTGAATTTTCTCTAAAATTAGGTCAATATTTAATTCTTTCAAAATATCCAAATATTTCTTCTTGTCTAATCTAGTATAGCCAGCAGTTCTTCTTAAAAACTTCTTTTCATTGGCAGTGATTCGATGTTCATCACATTTACGTATGGTCCAAGCTTCACTTCCACACATGAGAACAGGTCTCGCCAATGTTTCATAGGCTTTATTTCTTATATGTTTGTATCGATTTTCTTCTAAATTATTTGTCTACATTTCCATTTTCTCTATTTTATAATAGGCCTACATGTCTTATTATTTTCTTGTTTTTTTTTTTTTTTATTATTTTAGTAGGTTATTTTACGACACTTTATCAACAGCTTAGGTTATTTAGCGTCTGAATGAGTTGAAGGTGACAATGCCGGTGAAATGAGTCCGGGGTCCAACACCGAAAGTTACCCAGCATTTGCTCATATTGGGTTGAGGGAAAACCCCGGAAAAAAACCTCAACAAGGTAACTTGCCCCGACCGGGAATCGAACCCGGGCCACCTGGTTTCACGGCCAGACGCCCTAGCCGTTACTCCACAGGTGTGGACATTTTCTTGTTACTCTACCCTCTACTTACTTACGTACTTATCTCTTTCTCTTTGTTTCACTCCTAAATTTCTCCTTTTATTGCCTCTTTCTGTAAATTTATATCTATAATACTCTATAGTTCTAGTACTCCTGATGCTATGTAAGTGCAAATAGCTGTATTGTAATGATGGTTGCTGTAATTTCTTTCAAATTATGAATGGACCTCTATTTGTATATTTGTCTTAGCTCATGTTGTTTAAGCAATAATACAAATTAATTTTAAATGTGAAGAGTTCGCGGGAATAACGATGAATGTCACAGTTTTCTTAAGGTTGATGTCATTATCTAATTCAATGGATCACTGCGAAATTTAATGTTGTTCTTATGAAAAATGGTAAAAAGGAGAATTATTACCACGAATACAGTAATCCTTTCCTTTATTTTCTATAGAAACAGCACTACATCTTGCAGTTATAGACTCAATTAGATCATTATCTAATCCTTAACAGAAATGTGACATTCATCGTTTTTCCCACGAACTCTTCATGTATTTTCTATTGAAACTGCATAGCTCTCAAATAATTTTGTTATTGCTGAATTAATTAAGAGTAAGTTCTAAGAGCTTCCTATGTAAATTATTGCCAGTTTTATTGAGATGCCTAACTTTATAGTCATAGTAAGAAGTTATAGTGATGAATGATGATGGCTGGAAATTTATATCAATTTGGAAAGACTGGTAGTATTATTCAATTTGAGGAAACAATTTCAATTAAAAGATCTCATGTCTTCATTACAGACTACCATTTAATATGGATATTTCATTAAAAATAATGGAGATAATTATTACAGTTGTCTGAACACCATTTATTGATAAAATAAATAAAAAAAACCATACATGTTTCGGGGGCTATGCTCCCCCTTCTTCAGTGGTTGTGTTCTACCGCGTGTCCTCTTTAAGATACGACACGCGGTAGAACATCTACACCGTAGTCGTGGTACAACCACTGAAGATGGGGGAGCATAGCCCCCGAAACATGTATGGTTTCTAACCAATTTTATTTATTTTATTTATTTTATCAATAAATAGTGTTCAGACAACTGTAATAATTATCTCCATTATTTTTAATCTTCACTTATGAACACTGTTGTATTTTGACCTTTTAAGTATTTAATCATGGATATTTCACTGTTGATAATAACCAGTTTCAATACAGGGAAGTGAGACCATCTAAATAACCAGCACACCATTATATACAATGTAACTAAAAACTTCAGTCATGAGACTAAAGGGCTTATTGAATTTGTTAAGTTGTACTTTGGTGGGTTAAGAGTTAGTACTTATCCTACCACTACTCATTAAAAGCTGCCAGTATTTTAAGCTTTAATTCGTACATTTGTAGTTAGAAAACCCGTGATAATAAATATGTAAACAAAGGGACACTAAAGAGAAACTACATTCCAAGTACATGAGTTTACTTCTTTCTATCCTGTCATTACAATTCAATTCAGATATTAGTAGGCAACTGGTGTGGTCTAGGAAATAGTATGCAGGACTGTACTCCAAGATTGTGCTTGAGTGAGGGTTCGAATCCTGCTTATGCTAGTTATCAGATTGTGTTCCCTCCCCCCATGTTTTCTCCAACTGTAGAGCAAATGTCAGGTATTCTCATGGAGAAGTTTGTCGAAACCCATCACCAATTTCAGTGACACTGATGATCGTGCATCATTAAATATTGAGTTAAAAAAAATTATATATGTGCAAAAGTGTATTCGGGAATATTCTGTAGATATGCAAAGTACGAATTTAGCTCGAACTTCTGTCAAAGCAGATAATTTACTCGCCGATTACTCGAAGTTGATTGTAACAATTGAATATAATAGAATTTGGTTTATATTGATTACTGAGTGCGTGTATTTTCAATTTAATTACTGGTATGGATTCAGATCATGGTCAGTCTTCTCGTAGTTAGCAATCTTACAGACAGTTTCACAGAATCTTATGATAGTACACATCTTGCTCTGATTATACATCATTAAACAATACTTAACTCATGCCCCTTGTCTTGAACAAGTGCAATAATAAGGAACATTATTTTCCTCCACATTTCATGATATAATATACTGTACTTTTATACACAGAAGAAAAAGCACTGATTCAATATGAAAAACTTATCAGATTACCAGGAAACAATTGGCATTCATACATTCCTCTCTGTAGATTGAAAACTCAAAAAAGTTTCATATCCATTGTTCAAGAATTAAAACAGAAAATCAATATCCCGAATTTAAAAGAAAACTTACAAGTTAAACCAAACCCTTCAACTCTATTAAATATAGAATATAATCTAAATTTAACAGAAGAAATACTGAAATCAGAAGTAAACACTGAAATACTGAAACAATTGTGTTTAGAGACAATTAATATTAGGTACCCTCCACAAAACTGGTTTCATTTATACACCGACGGATCCTTGATCTCCAGAGAACAAGGTGCCGGTGCAGGTGTTATGTGCTGTGTCTTCTCACTTTATAGATCTCTTGGATATGGAACAACAAGTTTTGATGGTGAAATCATTGCAATAAGTGAATGTCTCAGGAATCTTCTATGCCACATCAATAAATTTAGGAATGCAGTTATATTGTCAGACTCCAAAGCAGCTATTCTATCAATAGTCTCTAAGCACACACATTCATCTCAAACAGCAGAAATAACTAAAATGCTCTCTCAATTAATATCACTCAATAAAAGAATTGTATTCCAATGGATACCATCCCATTGTGGAATCCTGGGAAACGAGAATGCAGATGCTTTAGCAAAGAAGGGCAGCACTGCTACTTACAGACATGTTACTAAATCTATGTATTACTCTGTGAAAAGATTTATTAAATGTACATACTTAGACTTCAACAAACAAAATTTGATAACTCAATCCCAAGGGAAAAAATGGAACTCTCTGCATCAAAATCCACAGTTAATTCCCGATTTACCACGAAAATCGTCTGTAGCTGCATTTAGATTGGCAACAGGCCATGATTGTTTGGCCAAACACCTGCATAGAATTGGAATATATCAGTCCCCTATCTGCCCATTGTGCGACTCAGACCAAGAGATGGATTCGGAACACCTCAAAATCTGTGCTTCAGTGGCTGGTCATGATAATATCTTTGAAAAATATTGGAGTGCAAGAGGTCAAATGACTTTATTGTCAAACGCCTGGCATTAGAAAACAACAACAACTTTTATTCACACATACACAAATCATTTTTCAAACGCGAAAATAATATAAAGATTTTAACACTGATGAACATTTTGTTGGTATGTTACATATCTGATTGACTAGTTTCGACGTGGTTTCCGTCATCCTCTGAATCCTAGTGAGTTCCAGCACTATCTTCTTGTTTCTTGTGGTGGGGTGTATTCATGATTGTGTCGGAAAGGGTGTGTGTTTTGAAATTTAGTTTAATGTTTGGGATATGTTGTGAGTGTGTTTTATGTGTTTGTAAATACATAGCACAGAAAAAGAATACAACCCCAACACAAACACAAGAACAAAATAAATACATCTCACTAACATACGAAAACATAAACACATACTAGTACAAGATTGCATCATCTTTCAAGAAACCAAAATATAACATTGTATACAGAACACATTACAAAAACATCTTAACACACAGACAATACACGAATACAGCTTAACAGGTGTATACAAATTATCATGCAATACTTGCAATGACTTCTACATTGGACAGGCTGGAAGATCATTTCAAACATTTTACAAGGAACATATCACAGCCATAACCAAACGACACAATAATTGAACCTACACAGAACACATCACAAACTCCAACCATAACTACAGCAACATAGACACTGACATGAAAATACTACACATTCAACCAAAAAATCATAAACTTGACACTCTAGAACAATATGAAATTTACAAACACACAGAAACATACAACATATTCTGAACACTCAACTGAATTTAAAAAAACACACACCCTTTTCGACACAATCACCAACACATACAACATGGAACCGGAAGATAGCTCTGAAACTGACTAGGATTCAGAGGATAACGCAAACCACTTCGAAACCAGTCAATCAAGTAACATACCACCAAAAATGTATAATATTAACACAGTGAAATTTTTATTGCTTCTTCATAACGTTCATGTCCACACCTGTGGAGTAATGGTTAGCGCATCTGGCCGCGAAACCAGGTGGCCTGGGTTCGACTCCCGGTTGGGGCAAGTTATCTGGTTGAGGTTTTTTCCGGGGTTTTCCCTCAACCCATTATGAGCAAATGCTGGGTGACTATTGGTGCTGGACCCCGGACTCATTTCACTGGCATTATCACCTTCATCTCATTCAGACGCTAAATAACCTAAGATGTTGATAAAGCGTCGTAAAATAACCTACTAAAATAAAAAATAACGTTCATCAGTAAAGATTTTTCCTCTAAATTGGAATGTTTGGTTTTCAAATTCATTTTCAACTTGCTTACAGACAGGACTTTAAACTTTCATTTGTTAATAATTCACCCCAAACAATACATTGGGGCAAATCATACATTCTTCTGAGCATAAAAACCGAAACTGAGTTTTAACTCCCCCCCCCCCCGCGCCCCGTTTGATCTTCTGTTGTTCCGGTAAAATTAAAGCATTATTACTTCCAGTGACCGAAGTACATTTTGACAATCCCTTATGCTCTTATCCAGGGAAGGTAACCCTTTATTTAACAAGTAAGAAATTGCGTGAAACATCCCTCTGTTATGCTTATACCGTACTTACTTACTTACTTACTTACAAATGGCTTTTAAGGAACCCGAAGGTTCATTGCTGCCCTCACATAAGCCCGCCATCGGTCCCTATCCTGTGCAAGATTAATCCAGTCTCTATCATCATATCCCACCTCCCTCAAATCCATTTTAATATTATCCTCCCATCTACATCTCGGCCTCCTCAAAGGTTTTTTTCCCTCCTGTCTCCCAACTAACGCTCTATATGCATTTCTGGATTCGCCCATACGTGCTACATGCCCTGCCCATCTCAAACGTCTGGATTTAATGTTCCTAATTATGTCAGGTGAAGAATTTGTGTAACTTCATCCCGCTTAGCCCCAAATATTTTCCTAAGCACCTTATTCTCAAACACCCTTAAGCTATGTTCCTCTTTCAGAGTGAGGGGCCAAGTTTCACAACCATACAGAACAACCGGTAATATAACTGTTTTATAAATTCTAACTTTCAGATTTTTTGACAGCAGACTAGATGATAAAAGCTTCTCAACCGAATAATAATACGCATTTCCCATATTTATTCTGCGTTTAATTTCCTCCCGAGTTTCATTTATATTTGTTACTGTTGCTCCAAGATATTTGAATTTTTCCACCCCTTCAAAGGGTAAATCTCCAATTTTTAAATTTCCATTTCGTACAATATTCTGGTCACGAGACATAATCATATACTTTGTCTTTTCGGGATTTACTTCCAAACCGATCACTTTACTTGCTTCCAGTAAAATTCCCGTGTTTTCCCTAATCGTTTCCTTATACTGTATGTGCAGCTAATTTCGTTTCCAGGATAGTGATGTGAATTCTTATAGAAAGATAATTAATCCACTTACTGGTGTAGAATCTAAAGAATATATTGTAAGAACAAGGTTAAGGGTAGGGGGGCGAAGGTGAGGTTAAGCTTCATTCTTGGCTATTTTTTTACTTGGTTATTTAACGATGCTGTATCAACTACGAGGTTATTTAGCATCAATGGGATTGGTGATAGCGAGATGATGCCGAGAATTCGCCATAGATCACCTGACATTTGTCTTACAGTTGGAGAAAACCTCGGAAAAAATCCAACCACGTGGTCAGTCCAAGTGGGAATCGAACCCGTGCCCGAGCGCAACTCTGGACCAGCAGGCAAGCGTCTTAGCTGACTGAGCTATGCTGGTGGCTCTTGGCTATTAACTGTACACAGTCTTCAGTAACAAAATGTTGTAATTGAAAGAATCACAACGTATCATTAACATTATCTTCTACATTATATGAGTTTATAGTCCATCAAAGTCTATAGCCTCCCTCACATTTCTGCGTCATTGTTTTCTATCTTCTACCACCTGACATACAGTATTATAATATTATTTATACCTAATCAAAGTATACCAGTATTTGCTTTCTGATTCCAGTAAATTAACTGAAGATGAAGTAACGATAGAAGAAGATAGGCTATGATTTGAAAGGGAAGTATATGCAAGCAGAAGTGCCGGAACCTGGAGACTGAGGCTCCTTGAGCTCCCCCCCCCCCCCCCCAGATATCCTGGAAGGGGCGCTGAGAACCCTCGGTTGTTTTGTTCTAGTTTTATATCTTTCTTTTTTTTATTTCATATGACTTCAAAAAGAAGTGGCAATGTTGAACTCTTTGTTGAGAGCAATTTATTTTAAACAATTCAGTAGCACAATAACAAATGGATTCAAATTTTAATTGACAAATATTAAGCAGGAGAGTTGTAGAAACGTTGAGCATCGTTTAGAAATAGGAAGAAGCCAATATTGTCAGCATTTTGGAGGGGGAGAAGGGGGGGGTTTATGCTCCCTCGTTCCATATTAAAAACATGATGTATAAAGTTCGTGTTTACTACAGTTGAACCAAAGGTTTAATTGCATTATGGGATAATTTCCTAGAATTCGTCACTCATATATATATATCATTTTTGCCTATGGATTTCTGTGTACCAAATAGATTTATTAATTAGCTTAGCTTTCTGCCCAAGGACAAGCCATTCCGCCTTCCAGATTCACATCAGGTTTTATGGCATAAGGATCAAAATATTCTCTACGACACGGTTGGAATCAGAGTAGCCGTGCGCAGGAAGTAAACATTCAAACGTGAAGTACAGGCTTTGGGAAATAATCAGTTTGGTAGTTACGAAATAGTGATATATTTTATATTTATTATATAACGAATACTAGACTTAATAATTGGAACATAATGATTTATGTCATTTCTGTAGTTTACATTAGAACAGTTTCGTAGCATTATTAGTGATAGTGATTGTTAATATGCCAACTTTTCAAGAGTCATGTGCAGAGGTATGTAATCCTAACCAAGATTGACAGTGAAGCAAAAATTATTGAATCTTCGATCTCGTTACGCACCACATATGGGACTGATGTCTGATTTGTGTTGCGTTGCTTCATGATGAATCAATGAAACTGAGAGATAGTGTGCAATTTTACAAACATACATATACCGGTATCTGGAAAATAAGTTTTCCAAAGATTGAAGATCAGTGACGGGTTAGGTTTGGTGGAAAAATCTGAAAGACTGGTGCAGCTAAGTTCTTACGAGATGTCGAATGCGCAAAGAGGGAGTGGGCGACAAGAAATAGGTACATATCTACATTTACCCTGCATCGAAGAAAGGAGTGATTTCGTGTGAAAATGTCTGAGAAAATCACCTGTCAGGTGTATGAGAAACGAAGGTATTGGAACGGGTTTATAGCTTTCGCAGTAATTATATTGTGTCTTTAGAGTGTTGTGCTAGAATTTTGAGGTTATTTTCAATTATTTAGGCCTAACTATGTTTTCTTCTCTCGTATGTTGTGTGCAGCGGGTTCAAAGATCCAGCCATTTTGAGTTTCTTTCAATTATTTAAATACGGGGTTTTCTCTTGTATGTTGTATGTAACGGGATCGAAGATTCGCTCAAAAAGCGAAATTTAATGAGTTAATATAATCTTACTCCAACATTTTTGAATTTTTAATTTCACGCTGATATTTCTTGTAGCAAATTCAAGCACAGACAATAATTGTCATCCATCCTTTTTGAATTTTTAATTTCACGCTGATATTTCTTGTAGCAAATCCAAGCACAGACTATAATTGTCATCCATCCTGGTTCACTGTACCTTCGTATTGGTCGTGCTTCTGACTTGAACCCTCATACATTGCTTCACGTTGTTGCTAGAAGAAGATTGCCAGGAGGAGCCATTCATCATGATACTTTTCTACCTCCTCAGGTCGCAAAGGTAGGTAACAAGACCATCTCTGTATTTATACTTTTAATTTTACTAGTAATTTTTTTGTATTCACTGCGGGCTAAAGCAGGGAGATGCACTATCACCTTTACTTTTTAACTTCGCTCTTGAATATGCCATTAGGAAAGTTCAGGATAACACAGAGGGTTTGGAATTGAACGGGTTACATCAGCTTCTTGTCTATGCAGATGACGTGAATATGTTAGGAGAAAATCCACAAACGATTAGGGAAAACGCGGAAATTCTACTTGAAGCAAGTAAAGAGATAGGGTTGGAAGTAAATCCCTAAGTATATGATTATGTCTCGTGATCAGAATATTGCACGAAATGGAACTATAAAAGTTGGAGATTTATCCTTCGAAGAGGTGGAAAAATTCAAATATCTTGGAGCAACAGTAACAAATATAAATGAAACTCGGGAGGAAATTAAACGCAGAATAAATATGGGAAATGCGTGTTATTATTCGGTTGAGAAGCTTTTGTCATCTAGTCTGCTGTCAAAAAATCTGAAAGTTAGAATTTATAAAACAGTTATATTACCGGTTGTTCTGTATGGCTGTAAAACTTGGACTCTCACTTTGAGAGAGGAACAGAGATTGAGGGTGTTTGAGAATAAGGTTCTTAGGAAAATATTTGGGGCTAAAAGGGATGACGTTACAGGAGAATGGAGAAAGTTACACAATGCAGAGCTGCACGCATTGTATCCTTCACTTGACATAATTAGGAACATTAAATCCAGACGTTTGAGATGGGCAGGGCATGTAGCACGTATGGACGAATCCAGAAATGCATATAGAGTGTTAGTTGGGAGGCCAGAGGGGAAAAGACCTTTGGGGAGGCCGAGACATAGATGGGAAGATAATATTAAAATGGATTTGAGGGAGGTGGGACTGGATTAATCTCGCTCAGGATAGGGACCGATGACGGGCTTATGTGAGGGCGGCAATGAACCTTCGGGTTCCTTAAAAGCCAGTAAGTAAGTAAGTAATTTTTTTTTGTAGTTCTTTGTATTTTAAATATTTAACTACTTTCAGACAAAAGAATTGGTCCAAGAAATGGAAGATTCTCGACTTCAAGTGTCACACACATTGCAGTCATGCTTACAGTCTGATGGACGAAGACGATATGCAACACCACCACAGCAAATTGCTGCATTTAACAGACGTTCAAATCCTGAAGTTATAGGTAGTTCAGGAGGGGAATGGATCAAACCAGAAGGGGATGTTGTTGTGGGTGATGAGGTGAGAAATACATTTATTGTATTTATTATTATGTTGTAAAAGAAGAACTGAGGCTAAAAGAAGTAGAATATGACTAGAGATGAGTTAAATTAGCCCTGAGCATTTTACCTCCATTTGTCTTACCTCCAGTACTTTTATGATTGGTTGTTCTGTATGGTTGTGAAACTTGGACTCTCACTTTTGAGCGAGGGACAGAGGCTAAGATGCTTAGGAAAATATTTGGGGCTAAGAGGGGTGAAGT